>NW_027527977.1:1998365-2185144 GCF_008692635.1 Crocuta crocuta
AGGAGAGTGTGGGGGGGGGGGGGGGAGGGAGACAGAGAATATGCTGAAATAGTAGTATTCTGTGAAATCGAATGTTCTTTCAAGAAACCAATAAATGGTTAGAGGAGCTATCAGGCAATACTTGAGAATTTTGAGACATTATACTACAGGAGCATGAGTTAATGCAGATGGGCAGAACAAAATAGTTCCATAAGGGAATTACATAAACTACGCACCCTCCCCATCCCCCAGCCAAAGGCTGAAAAATTTTTATGGTAGCTTTGCACCATGTTTTGAAAGGACTTATGTGACTTTAGTATGTATATTGGTTCCAGATTATCAGCTCCATTTCTGGATTTGAGTTTTGTCACCTCTAAAAAATGTTCATGAATTCCTGGGAAAAATCCCTACTCTCTCAACTCTAGGTTTTCCATAAAGTGGACACACCACTACCCTGACCAAAACTTCATATCCATTTCTTTAGAGGCTACTTCCTGCATAGAGGATATTTTTAACTTCTTTATTTCCAACTGCACTTGAAATGACCACAGATGAGACACTGCATATTCACATTCAGCATTTACTACTATCATTTCGTATGTTTTTATTTCTCTCAGCTGCATTATGTCTTTTGTCCCAACCACAGGGTCACACGTATTCTCTATTTTAATGAAAAATATGAAAATACCAAGAAAAAACACACGTATTTTGTGACCAATCTGAGTGAGTTTAAATGCCATTCAACAGAAAATTTAACATGGTGGTTTTAAAAAATGTACAGTTGGAGCACCTGAATGGTTCAGTCAGGTGGGTGTCCAACTTCCGCTCAGGTCATGATCTCACAGTCCAAGAGTCAGAGCCCCACATCGGGCTCTGTGCTGACAGCTCAGAGCCTGAAGCCTGCTTCAGATTCTGTGTCTCCCCCTCTCTGCCTCTCTCCCACATACACTCTCTCTCTGTCTCTCAAAAATGAATGTGTTAAAATGTTTTAATAAATAAATACATATATAGGTCTAAAAGTAGTCAAAGTAAATAATAAAATCTGAGAAGGGGGAAAATTCTTACTTTTCATTTTCCACATCTGACAGTAGTGACTCAAATGGATGCTATTAAAATGTTGTCCACTGATCATTTTGGTGTGAGATTGGGGAGGGTATCTGCAAGAAATAAGGGATGTCAGGTCTGATGAAGCCTAGTGGAATGGATACCTATCAGAGTAGACATTTGAGCTTAAAATACATGGAATCCATGGAAACAAGTATACATAGTCCTCTGTTAGTCTAAGAAAAACTGGCCTCTGAGCAACTAATTTTCAAATCATTTTCCAATTCCACTGTTTTTGTGGGAGGTTAAAATGAAGACCCAGAAACGCTTGTAAGATTATATGGATTCACGAAATTCCTCTGCTTTTTCTGCCATGGTCTCCTTGTCAGCAGAAACCATGGGGAATCTTCCCTTCCTGCAATAAATGGACAGGGCTACACAAATAGACATTGAAACCTGTGACTTTGTGTGTCTGTGGAGATCAGTTCCCTCTGTTTCTTCCTATAAGTTTTAGGATATAACCAGAAGAGTAAAGCTATAAGAACAATGAGGATTATAAATAATAATACAAGAAGGGATGTAGAAATTAGAAAAATATGCAAGGTTTCTGCTTTTAAATCTGGATTTGGGTGAATCCTGGTCTCTTTCACCTCTTTTGCTCTCCCCCACTCATGGCCGCTGAATACCACCACAACTTAGCAAAAAAAAAAAAAAAGCATACTTTGAAGATTTATTTTTTTTTTCCTTCATAAAATTAGTCCACCTCAGGACTTTTCAAGAACCTATAGAACTTTTCTACTGGAGTCCCAGTTGAGCCCTAAAATAAAGACAGACAGAGTCAAAGATACAATTCTGGTCTTTCCAAGCTGGCTTTTGGCCTACGTGCAGCAGCTGATTCTGCGAACTTGGTGTCAATAAAGGAGGTGCCCTCCCTGTTTGTATTGTGTGGGTGTGCTAATCTACCACCCATGTCAAATTGCCTCAGCACTAAGTGTATTTGAAAGGTTCAGCTTGTGAGGTGGCTGAGGATTTGGGGGAAGGGTAGAAAAAGCTTGGTTTTTCTTATCTCATTCAAATTGGTTTGTCCATCTCTGTTACCATGTGTCTCACAAACATCAAGATGGGTGATCTCCTGGGGGACTTTTAGTACATTCCCCTCTGTCAGTTGAGGATTATATCCTACAATCTGTCCCCTAGCGCTTTATACACACCCATTTAAAATAACTCCAGTAACAGGATCTTTAATTGACTCAAGGGATGGTGGGGAGGTTGGGGGGGCTTCCCAGTATGATTGTCGTTTTGGTTCAAAGGGGAAGAATGAAGTTGATTCTGTGCCTTGTGTCTGAGTAACAATATGTGAAAAGATTCATTTAGTCCTTAATCCTCATGGAGGATCTGAAAGGAGCAGATCGTTTAACAGCCACACAGTGTTCTGCTTTCGAGCTGTTTTTCTTATTTATGTCTTGGTTGTTAAAGCTCTAACCATTCCCTTTATTGTTCAGTAAAGAAAAAAGAAAGAAAGAAAGACAAATTGGTATTAGCAATTCATAGAGCAATGACTCCACACTTAGAAATGAAATCTACTAAAATCTTGCAGGAAGAAAAAGTTTGGTTTGGAATATTTTGTGAGTTATTTGGAGACAGAGCCTCCTGAATGACAACTGATTCTTCTGGAGAAATGGGGAACAACGAGACTGGACAGAAGAAAACAACAGCTTTCAGTAAATGGATGTAAATAAACTGAGCATTGACTTTACCCCAACTGGGGCTGGTCCAGTTATACTGCCTTACATGGACACAAATGAATTTTGAAGCAGGTATGGGATTGTATCTGTCTTAGTATTCATAGAAAATATTAGACAGCCTGGAGTTTCCATAATTAAGTGTTTTTTTTGGGGGAGGGGAGGAAATAGATAAAGTTTACCCTTTTAACTCCCATTTTTCCAACACATCCCTAGTAGTAAATCAAAGGAAGAACACTTCATTATAAAATTGGGGAAGTAGGAGGTAAGGGGATTATGCAGCTAACTGCTATAAGTGGATGAGGAGTGTTTCTTTTTATTCCTAACAAACAGTACTTGCACATTTCCATTTGTTCTTGCCAGGTTATACTGCTGTTTACGTCACCTGGTAAACTATCAGAGAACAAGCTAAACAAAAGCTCTCCAAATTTTCTAGAATGGGGAGCCTTGGACGCTGACAGATATATTTCTGAAGTTTCTTCTGGAGTGGGGAGTGGCTCACCCACTCATACCAATGTGACCCCAAAATTTAGTGTACAGGGGCACAGGTTGAGAAACCTAGTCTGGCTGGGTTTTGAATTTTTTTTGCTATATTGATCATGATCCCAGGTACATGAATAAAAAACATCCTAATACAGAACAACCCAGGAAGGTAAAAACAGAAATCAAATCAAAGCCAACAGAAGGGGTATATTTTGTTAAAGTAGCACAAAGTCCAAGGGGACAAGGAAAGGCCTTGGCCAAGGCACACATAGACAACATCTGAATTAATAAAAGAACCACAAAGGCATCTACTATCTACTAAAATCCCAAATTGGAATTTTTCCTTTCTTTTTTCTTACCTTCCCTTTTTTAAAAATGTTTTTGAGACAACCCAAGATTTGGGATTCAGTGTAGTGAGATCAAATTTCAAAAAGGGAATTGGACATCTGAGAAGAAAAGATTTACTTATGAATGTAGCCCTAAAACCAAATGAAATGACCTAAAACTAACTCTTCAGTTGAAGAAATTTCAAGTTATAATTGAAGTAAATTCTGGAAAGGCAGTTTTGAAAGGCAGTGTTGAGCTATAACTCACCATTGGGATCTAAAGCTTTTCTGCATAACTAAACATCTGGCCAAAGACAACAGAGGACCACAGACTCCTCATGACCTTTGGTGAATAAACTAAATGGCCATTTGGTTCTTTCCCACAGATTCTGTTATTTGATTAATAATATAAGATCAACAAACCATCTTTCACTAGCATTAAGTGCTATTATTACAGAATATAATATGGAGGGAAAATAATTCAAAACGGGTATTTTGCCTCTCTTATCTCATGAATCTCCTAAGTTGGTGTTCCAGGGTCCATAACCAGCCACAAGAGTATGTATAGCAAGCAGATGGCCTTTATTATGGGGTGCCAAAAGGAATCTCTTGACACTGAAATATCTTCTTCAAGAGTGTTGAGAACCTCCATGGGCTGTATATGGCATAATCCTTTAATATAAAAACATTTCTGAAAATCATTGCTCTCCTTTCCCTAATTCCCTATGAAAGAGTTGTTCTCATTGTTTTGTTTTGTTTTCATTCCAGGTTAGACAATAATAGGAAGAAATCCTTGCTTTTGTAGCGACCCAGTCTAGAATTGGTAGAGTTAACAGATGAAGGAGGGGGGGCGGTGAATGAGCAAATCTCATATTGTAGCTGTCAACATGGATTTGAGCAGAGAACCCCCAAAGGGCTGTTCTAATTTTGGATTTACCTAAAATATTTTCATTAGTATTGTAATCAATTTTTGGTGAGCAATGAATAAAAGATTTTCTTTGTGGAAATTCCCCAATCTTACAGATCATTTTAACAAACAGGCCAAAGTTGCCCTCATCTTTCCTTTAAATGATGCCATAAACAAATCTTTAAACATAAATCCCAAGGAGTTCTTTAAAGGAATAACCTTTAGGATTCAGTACCTTGTATGGGCATGTTGATACTGTTCCATCTTAATATATTCTAGACACATTAAGTATGTGATACAGTTTCTAAGAATCCTAAGCATTAAAAGACATTTAGAATAAAAAAATTAAATGAAACATTCCTTTTTCTTCAATCTGGAATAAGTGACTTTAGTTCAGCTTGATCTTACTTTTACATCAGAAGTTCCTAATGGTGTTCATCTTCAAAGTCCATCATCAGTTCCTAAGAAATGTCTTCCATACTAACACAATGATAAAAACATTGTGTAATCCCTAAAGGTAAAGCTGTATCTTAACTTTCCTTATAATCTTGTATGGCCCGTTTGCCACACTGGCATGTAGTAGGCTTTTAATATATTTACTGATTTTAGGAATTAATACCAATTGTTAGCATAATAATAGTAATAATAATAACAATAATATTGATGTAGAAAAGCTTATTTATGGTTTTCAATAAAGCAATCCCATTTCATTTTGGGCTCATGCCATCCACTGAAACAGACGAAGGGAGCTAACTCAAGTATTAGCAGGAAAATGAATGATTGGTGCTTATTACCCTTTGAACATGCAAAAAGATGTGTCAGCATAATGCTATAACTAACAGATAGCAAATTGTCAGCAAGGCAGCCTCAATATAGCCAAAGGAGTGAAGCATAGAAGATTCAACTCAGGCAGCCATAGCCAACGTGTCCTCCAGAGATGCTACTCGGCCCACATTTGCACTCATCATGCTACCTAGTAGCTCTAGTTCTGGAGCTTCACCCACCGCTGTCCTGTTTTCTTTTGACTTGGCGATTGGGAACTTGGAGTCACCACAGGACACTGTACCATTGCCAACCTAAGATACCCTGTACTGGTCAACGTAGCAGTCAAAGTTAGTGTGGCCATTGACATAGAAGCATGAAGAAAATTATCTGCTTTATATATATATATATATATTTTTTATCACAACATAGCAACCTNCCAAGTAAGACTACTTCATGTTTCAGTAATGCCAAGAAAGCTCAGAGTGAGAGCTGTTTGATGTTTGATCTAAGTGATAGATGCTGTACATGATGAGTTTCTTTATCACTAGATGAGCAATATTGCAGAAGTCCTTGGATCTCCTGGACAGGAATGCTGAATAGTTGAAAGCCACCAAGGTATCCACCATCACTCTTCCAGACTTAGTGCAAATCACAGAAGTCGGCTCCAATCTCCATTTGAAATTTTCATTTTTAGTGTAATACAATTGTCTCTTGCTAAGAGCCTGATTTATTTTAGCCTTAGTCAGGCTTCATATATAAATGTTTAGGTCTTTCTTGAACCAATAAACCTTTATATTCTTTGAAAAACTGTGATGGATTATATGCCTGGAGAGCATGCTCTTCCTCAGAAGGATAATTAAAAGCTTGTTCTTTTCCTGTGTGCCTCAAAATCCAAAACTAGATGTGGCTTTATAAAAATCAAGAAGTGAATTATCAAGACTTGAACCATAATTTACAAGTGTTAGTCTTGAATAAAGTTGATAAAATAAAAACAAAGCACAATCATTTATATATATCATAATTGTTATAGATGTAAACTTTTGAGGAAACTAGATTCAATTTATCAAATATTTTAATCCTCAGAACAACTCTGTGATATATGCATCATCATTTCAATTTTTAGATATAAAATGTTAAGTAATTTGTCCAAGGGTTCAAACTAATTATTTTGAACCTCCAAGTCTAGATTTTATGTTATGGTTTTTTTTTAACTTTTTAAATGTGTATTTATTTTTGAGAGAGATTGACAGAGTATGAGCAGGGGAGGGGCAGAGAGAGAGGGAGACACAAAATCCAAAGCAGGCTGCAGGCTCTGAGCTGTCAGCATAGAGACCAATGTGGGGCTCGAACCCATGAACCATGAGATCATGACCTGACCTGAAGTCGGATGCTCAACCAACTGAGCCACCCAGGTGCCCCTATTTTATGTTTTTTAATAATATACACACAGTTTAGCAGAGACTGGTCATGGGCCTGGAGTACACCAAGCAGGGATGTGGCAGTCATATATTTGTGTTCCCCTAGATTCATGTTAAATGAGTGTGTTAGGCAAGATGTGCCCCTCCCCAAAGATGCCCCTGTCCTAACTCCCTGAAATTGTGACTGTTAGGTTATATAACTATGTTGAATTAAGGTTGCAGAAGAAATTAATGTTGCCATTAATTGACTTTAAAATAGATTTTTCTGAATTATCTGGGCTCAGTGAAATCACAAAACTCTTAAAAGTGAAAGAGGAAGATGTGACTACATAATAAAGGTCAGAGAGATGCATTGTGGCTAGGTGTGAAGATAAAGGAAGGGGTCAATGAGTTAAGGGGTGTGGGCAGATTTTAGAAGCTGGAAAAAGCAAGGACATAGATTCTTCCCTAGAGCTTTCAGAAAATGAACATACATTGCCAACATCTTGATGTTAGCCCAAGAGGCCCAATTTTAGAATTTTGACCTCCAGAACAATAAGATAACAAATTTGTATTGTTGAACCCACCAGATTTCTGGTTAATTTGTTACAGTAGTAACAGAAAACTAATATATCCAGTATATATGATACCCCCTCCTATATCCATCATTTTGGTCTTTGTACCCAATTCACAATTTCATCTGCCAATCTGACCTCCTACTAGGTTCTGCCCCTGCACCTTGAAGTTGGTAGAACATTGAAGACCATCTCTCTTGAACTAGCCCAATGGGTAACAGGAAGAATGTTAGCCTTGGGATCTGGGACCAGCTCTTCTTTCAGATTCCAGTTCCAGGGGTCTAATGCTGGATAACTGGATGCTAGTGATGCAATGCTAGATCATTCCAAAGATTGTATTGTGAGTCAAGGGTAAAATAAAAATTAAATTACATGCTTTGAAAACTTCATAGCTTATTTTAGGCTGCAAACAGTTTCTTCGATTGTCTGGTTTAATAGTCTTATTTCAGATCCTCATTTTTCAGATGAGGGAATAGACTCAGTAAGGTTATGCAACTTGACAAAAATCTCACATCTTATTTGTGACTAAGCTACATGTAGAGCAACTTCTCCTGATTCTGAGTGCAAAACACTTTCCTGGCCTTGACTCAACCTGAGTTTTATCTTATAGGTGAAGTCTTAGAAGGCCTGGTGGAATAAATTGCTTGTTTTCCCCAGGACTCAGGATGGCCTTATTTCCTTAATCCTGAAATCCTATCCTGTACTTCTCCTAACATACCGTCATTAACTTGATTTTCCTCCTGCCTCCTCCCTCACTCCCCATCATATGTAAACTCTGATTTACATCTGAACAGGAAACACTCAAAATATATTCCTCAAGTGTTTACCCAACAGAGCTCCAGGCAATACCAATAATGAAGAACTAAACAATCATGTATTTTATTTTTTATTGGTTGTGAATATTTACTTTATGATAGAATCCGAATCCACTCTCAAGAAGTTAGTAAATTCACTGGAACTCTTTTCTGGAAAGATTTTAAGTTTTCAAATAATTCACCTTTATCTCAGTCTCACAAAATAAAGCCTTCTCTTGGCCTTTAACCATGACATCTCAATGAAACTGGAGTGGTCTGTAATTAAATAATAAAAAACGTTCTGTCTTGAAGGGATCATTATCTACCAAGTTGGCACATCAGCCATTATCTTTAAACAATCAAATACATTAAAACTCCTTCCTCCAGTGATGTATATATTTGAATTAAGCCCACAATTCTTAGCCCTAAATTGGCTCCTTTCTTGTCTTAGCTCATGTTCCTCTATTCCCCACCTCGACCTCAGTTATGAATTCCTACTAGCTCCTTGACTTCACTAATCTGTGTCTTAAGACATTTACTTTTACTAATTATGGTTTCCTGAACCATACCCATCTACTTATTCATTTATTGCAGAATGCATTTTCTGAATACCCATATGTCAGGAATGAGGCAAAGTGCTGGAGTGTTCATAAGCAAAGCACAAAATTCACGAATCAATGGAATGTAGGATATAGTCAAATAAAACAGCAGTTACAGAAAAACACATGACACAGGTATAAGAATGGGGTAACTATAGATCTGCTTGGGAGAAGCACTTAAACCTGCATTTGTGGAGGGGGCCTGTTTGAAAGAGAAACCATGGCTTTTATCGTCACTGCATAGCTTGGGAGTGAGGAGCATACAATTCACACTCAGTATGTGTTGATAGAATTAATGAGCACAATCTGTGATGAGATGCCTCCTGAGATACAGAGTTACTATGATTCCATTGTTTGCAGATGACATCAATGCATCATCAACATTTATTGCCTGTCTGGGTAGAGTTAATCAGAGAGTGGTAGAAATACTTGAATACTTAAGGTGTGTAAATTAAAACCTTTTATTTCTCCCCTTGAATGTGACTGAGCAAATTCTGTGTGTCACTCCCAGAGCAAAGAAAAATTTGGGGATTAGATACAACAGGTATTGCTGAATCCTGGCTTTGCCATTTATGTGTATCTGACGTTTGGCAGGTTAAACTCTATCCTATAATAAGCCCTTTCTAGTAAATGGGTACATAATATTGACACCTTATAAGAATTAAAAGCAGTAACATCAAAGGACATGGAAGAGTGACTGCTGTTAGTGAACACTAAATAAATGTTGTTAGTCTTCTTTGCATCTTCCCCTATACCTTTGATGATACTCAATTAGCATAAATTTTTGAATAGCTGAAGTAGATGAAATTATGCACAAATAATTGAATTTCTATTCAGCATTTTGCACTGTAGTCCATATCCAGTACTAGGATAAAGAATCAAGAATTGGAGCTATGTTAAATAAATGCCCTTCCTATCCCTGATGTACTATCAGCTCTCTACTGAACAACAGGAAATAAATTATGGGATTATGGGATAGATCATATTCTATCTCCATAATGTTCCTGGATTTTAGAAATTACATATAGTTTCAAATAGCATAGCCCAATGATATTGTTTGGAAATTCAATTACTGGAAAGTTGATGGTGTAGGAATATGTCATGGAGACCTCTAGGTAACTATCAAATCCATCTTCCCTTCTTCCTGGGCCCCCAGTGAGCCTACAGTTTCCAGTCTCTATAGCATGTAGAGTTAACTACATGATTGACTTCTACTGAGTGGAATATGAGTGTCTGATGTATGCCATTTCCTGGGATGTCCCATAAAATCCTCCCATGCATGGTTCTCTGAATCTTCACATCTTCTAGCTGACTGGAAAGGATGAGACCCCAAGATGAGCTTGGAGAGATGACAGGAACACAGAATGGAAAAAGCCTGAGTCCCTGAATCCCTGCTTGGAGAGTTGCCCAAATAGGAATACGCTTTGGATTACTAAGTGAGAAATAACTTATATTAGACTAAGCTACTGAGATTTGGAGGTTCGTCTTTTGTGGTATTTAGCATTATTCCTTTGTAATATATGACCTAAAAGATAAAGCCCAAAGACTTTAGTTCCAGTCTTGTGTTTACTAGCAACTGGCCTCATGTTAAATAATGGCTTCCTTGTTCAAGGTTTTAGATAGACTGTTTAAGGTAAAATAGAACTTCTTTACTTTCTTCTTATTCTCAGCTCATATCATAATGCCTAGAAGATAGTAGTTGCTCAATAAAAATTTGATAAATAAAAAAATTCAATGAGCAATTGTTTTTATCTGAAGAAGGATCTGTCTGATATGGTGTTTATATGCATAAACTCTCCAGTCGGACTGCCTGGGTTCAAATCCTGGCTCAAACACTTAATGACTGATATTGGTAAGGTTACTTAAACTCTCTGTGTCTCAGTGTTCTCATTTGTTTTGTTTGTTTTGTTTTTATTAATTTATTTCTTTAATTTACATCCAAGTTAGTTAGCATACAGTGCAACAATGATTTCAGGAGTAGATTCCTTAATGCCCCTTTCCCATTTAGCCCATCCCCCTCCCACAACCACTCTAGGAACCCTGTTTGTTCTCCATATTTAGGAGTCTCTTATGTTTCGTCCCCCTCTCTGTTTTCATATTATTTTTGCTTCCCTTCCCTTATATTCATCTGCTCTGTATCTTAAAGTCCTCATATGGCTGAAGTCATATGATATTTGTCTTTTCTCTGACTGACTAATTTTGCTTAGCATAATACCCTCAATTTCCATCCATGTAGTAGCAAATGGCAAGATTTCATTCTTTTTGATTGCTGAGTAATACTCCATTGTATTACTGTGTGTGTGTGTGTGTGTATACCTCCATGTATATATATATATACACATACCACATCTTCTTTATCCATTCATCCATCAATGGGCATTTGGGCTCTTTCCATACTTTGGCTATTGTTGATAGCGCTGCTATACACATTGGGATACATGTGCCCCTTCAAAACAGCATACCTGTATCACTTGGATAAATACCTAGTGGTGCAAATGCTGGGTCATAGGGTAGTTCTGTTTTTAAATTTTTTGAGGAACCTCCATACTGTTTCCCAGAGTGGCTGTACCAGTTTGCATTCCCACCAGCAGTGCAAAAGAGATCCTTTCTCTACATCCTCACCAACATCTGTTGTTGTCTGAGTTGTTAATGTTAGTCATTCTGATTGGTGTGAGGTAGTATCTCAATGTGGTTTTGATTTGTATTTCCCTGATGATGAGTGATGTTGAGCATTTTTCATGTGTTGGTTGGCCATTTGGAAAAGTGTCTTTTCTTTGGAAAAGTGTCTATTCATGTCTTTTGCCCATTTCTTCTCAGTTGTTCTCATTTGTAAATGAGAATAAAAATAGAAACCTACCTCGAAGCTATTCCCCTCCATTATTATAGGAATTAAAGAGTTCATAGATGTCAAGCTTTTTATTTTATTTAAACTAAATTTGAGAAATTTTAACATACTGTGTCATTGAAACTAATGTTTCAAATGTCAGGCTTTTAAAACAGGGCATGGCCATAGTAAGAAGTCAGGAGTATCATTTTGTAATGAGTATTTCTCTTTTTTAAAGATTATTTTTTTATTATTATTATGAGAGGGGAGAGAGAGAGAGAGAAAGAGAGAGAGAATGAATGAATGAATGGATGAATGAATGAATACCAAGTAGGCTCCATGCTAATAGCACAGAGTCCAAAGCAGGACTCAATCCCTTGAGCCACAAGATTGTGACCTGAGCAGAGATCAAGAGTTGGATGCTTAACCAACTGAATCCAGGTGCCCTGAGTATTTATTTTTTTCATGTGCCAGACAATATTCTAGCATCTTTACTTCACCACAGACCCAGAGTATGTACTTCCTAGAGCCCACTCCTGTATTTTGTGGTGACAAACTGGGAATCCTATCTTTATTTCTTTTTAATGTTTTTTTTTGTTTGTTTGTTTTTCTGAGACAGAGACAACATGATGAGCAAGGGAGGGTCAAAGAAAGAGGGAGACACAGAATCTGAATCAGGCTCCAGGCTCTGAGCTAGCTGTCAGAACAGAGCTCTATCTGGGGCTTGAACCCACACACCGTGAGATCATGACCTGAGCCGAAGTCGGACGCCCAACCAACAGAGCCACCAAGGCATCCCAAGTATATGCTTTATTGAGCATGGTTTAGACGAGGCATCTGACACTAAGGACTAAATACAGGAATACTTTTGGAAGAATTATGAAAACAGTGAAGCTCCAGGCTTCTGAAAAGGAGTTTTGTAAAAGTAAAAGCTACCAAGAAGCTGCCATAACACCTTTGTCTGAAATGATTGCCCTGGCCTGGCTGGATGTTCATATCTTATCAGTTATTCAATGCTCAGCTCAAATATTGCCTCTTCCCCAAAGCCTTAGCTGAGGGCTCCATGAGGAAATGATGAAATCCTCCTCAGTGCCATTCATATCATCTATATTCTTCTTCCTTGAATTGCACTTATGCATATGCTTTTGTTATCTCCCATACTAAAATAGAAGCTTCTTGAAGCACGAGTCCATGTAAGCCCATGTCTTACAGAGTTTTGCATTCCCCACCTCCCTCCTGTAGCAGCCTTGAGTTAAAAGCATGGAGAACAAAGGGAAATGGAACAAACTGGACATTTCCCCTGCCCTCTAACTTTTAGGCTTTCCTGAAGGAACACCAGAGACCAGCACACAGTACTCTGTGGAACAGGCAACTCTGTAAGAAAGATTGCTGTCCTTATTTTAAGAAAATTACTGACAGGGATTTTAAAGTAGAATATGGGAATATTTTTAAATGACCTATGAGATTTTTTTTAAAAAGAAAGACAAAAGGAAAAGCTGAGGAACCATTGCTGTAGGGACTCTAGGAGTAGCTCTGACTGCCTCAAAGCCCTGGGAAGCAATTTAAAATCATCCGATTCTAACTCTGCAGCATACCTCCTCAGCGGCTGGGGCTTTACAGTCCAGTACACATAAGCCAACTCTCAACTTCCAGACCAATGACAGGGATCAATGATTCATATAAAGGCCGCCAGCAGATAATTGGCCATTTGGGTCAGAATCACTAGCCTTGTTGCAGAAGTAGAGACACCTGCCTGGGAAGGAAGAGTCTCTTTCTCTTTGGCAGTTTCTCAACTGCCCAGCTCTAACGGGTTATGTCAACACTGCTCGTGAAACAAAGTTCCAGTCTGGAGGCCTGGAGACTTGAGCTCTGTCCGTGACCTAGCAGAGGGTCGGACACAGATTGAAGGGACAAATGCCACTGAATGGCTCTGGACAAGCCATTTAACTTCTCTGGATCTCAGTTATCTCTTAACAAGAAATGAGGAGGTTGGACCACATTCCGTTTATCAGATGATTTTTGATGGTGCCAGAGTGAAAGCTTATTTATGTCCCCTCATAATGCCTTTGTGAAAGACAAGAGAGAAGGTGTTATAAGTCATTCTCTATCATCAATCACACAGGTATATGTATGTAAAGGTGTACACATGCTCTGACATCATTTGTACAAGGAATCTAAAAAACAAAAACCAGGGATGCCTGGGTGGCTCAGTCGGTTAAGCATCAGACTTTGGTTCGGGTCATGATCTCATGGTTTGTGGGTTCGAGGCCCATGTCGGACTCTGTGCTGCCAGCTCAGAGCCTGGAGCCTGCTTCGGATTCTGTGTCTCCTTCTCTCTCTGCCCCTCCCTGGGTCACACTCTGACTTTCAAATATAAATGAATGTTAATAAAAAATAATTAAAAAAATAAAAACCCAAAACAAACAAACAAACAAAAACACAACAGTTTACTGAATTTTCCTCTAGGAGTCTGACTGTGTACAGCATCTTCCCAGGTAGAATCTGACTTTACTGTATCCCAGCTGACTTTGAGTAAGTGGTAGGTGACCCTCAACAGTCAATACTATTGATCAGATCATCAGGGCTGGCTGCAAATATCACCTCAATAAAAATATCCATGTAGCTCAGAGATTTCTAAGCCTTACCAATGCCTACTTGAAGCAATATTTTTGAGGAGAAAGATCCAGTTAATTAGAATATTCAGCTGTGCCTTAAACAGCATTTAAACTCTTAACCACTTCTGATCAACCCCTTTTCCCTTGGGTTGAAAGAAATACCTAGTGGTGGCCTTACCAATCTCTAAAATTCGAATTCAAATAGCCTATTCTTATTGGTAATTTATTGATTAGAGAAAGGTGATTAGTAAGCAAAGAAGGAGGCCTTCGTCTCTCACACACATGCCCACATAAATGCAACCGTATCTCTGTCCCGCTTTGCAGCCCCTACCATGCGTGCAGACCCCTGTCTGCATTTGCACTGAACAGGACAAATGGCCTATTTTCAATAAGCTGGAGTCAGCTGCCTCCCACGTGCCGCTGCCTTGCTGACTCCTCATTGTTCTTCAGGCCTCCAGCAGCAGGAGGGAGGGGACATGTGGAGCCACTCTCACACTCTGGCCCCTTTCATCACACCACAGACAGACACTTTCCAAGAACTTGAATGGGCATCCACAGCCTCCCTTTTGATTGCTCATTAATCTGCCCCTTCAGACATTCCTCTGCCTTTTGGCCAGCCTGGCCCATACCCCAAGAGGATAGTATTCGGAGTGGAACCACTCATTTTGAGCAGTAAGTATAATTCAGGAAGACAAGGCCATCTAATAGTATCTGAGTATCAGGTACATCTGAGCTCCCTAAACATAAGCTTCTATCTGGAGCATGTGAAATGCCATGAACTAGCACCTCTTGGGGGAGTGGATGTGTGTCCACTGGGTGATTTCCATGAGCAAAGCTCTGCTAGGGGCCTGGTGACGATAAAGAGAAGGAGGCATTTCAAAGAGTGTCCTTGTCTTTAAGAAGCATCCTTCTAGGTGGGAAGATAAAATATGACCACATGAAGAGGAAGTAAGTGAATTTCCACAGAATGTAACACTGTCAGAGGAGGGATGGTGGATTTCCAAGCTGGAAGACTCCTGAAAATCTTGAAGGAGGAAGTGGGGTTTGATTTAAGCCTTAAAGGATTGGCAGGTTTTATGCAAATAGAGAGAAGGCCCGTGGTTTGGGTACCACAGCAGGATAGTAGGAGAACACTGCGCAGCAACTAGGCTGGGGCGACTGAGGCAGAGGGTTGGCATGGAGGGGGGCGGGGTGAGTGGGTGGCCTACCTGGGAGGCTGAGCCAGAGGTGGAGGTTGAAGAGATCTTTGCTTTCTTCTGTGGCTGCGGTCAGATAGAGTCCTTTGCCGGCTCTCTGCTATTTCTAAGATGAGATAGGGATGCTTCCCTGCAGTCTCTCATGGCGATGTCATGTGGGTGACAGAGATATTGTTTGTAAAGCACTTAGAAATAAGCAATAAGCAGCCGGTTTAAAATAAGAATGATATTGCCTTATGATTTCAAACCGAGCTTTCTCTGTTTAATGAAGCAGCTTCTCACCTAAGCCGCTCCCTGGGTGTTCACCAGGCAGTTTAAGAAACAGCATGAAATCTCTGCCAGGCCCTAGGCTACCATTTAGCACACTGAAGCAGCAACTTCTGGAATAGTCCCCCAGTGGCCTAGCAGGGTCCTGTTCTCCGTGAGGTGTCCATTTGACTCCCAGTGAAAAGGCTGCATCAACAGTTATAATCAAGCACGCACAACGTGTGAGCTGCTGAACAGATCACAACGCTTAACATGACCCTTTTACATTTCATGGAGTAGAGAGTAAGCTCATGATTAGGGGCGTATTGCTGGGAACCCAGAGACCTCAGAGCTAGGATGCCTCTGGAACAAGGAAATGTCACAATGTGAAGTCAGCATGCCATATATTTACACTACATGAGTCATGAAATGTGGGTCTCAGTTATGACTTCTCATGCCACACAGCCAGTGTGAAATCTCAACTTCCAGGAAAGCAGGTACAAGTGTTCCTTTTTAGAAGGTGGCCACATATGCAGACACTGTCTGCCTTGCCATATGTTGAGTGTGAGGCTGTAGACTCATATGAGCATTGAAACCAAAGCAAAACAATCATATTCACTTGCCTTTATCTTTTAAAAAGAAATGCCTCTTAAAATGTGTTTTACAAGGTCATTTCAACACTGCCGTCCCATCTTATTCCAAGGATGAGGATAAAAGCTCGTTTTGAGCAGACCTGGACAAGTATTTTCATTCTAATTTCATGGACATGTGTACACTACTGTAGCTGCTTTCCTTTACAGCTGCGTATCAGTGCATGCTCGTAGAGTAACAGCCTCTCTTTTTCACCTCTACATCTGAGAAATGCAAGTTTACAAGGGAATTCTCCATAGGAACAATGGAAAGAATGAAGGATCTGTAGAGGGCTGTGGAGAAAATTTCAAATAAAGGTGTTAGACAACTGTAGGAGATGGCACTCATTTCCTCCTACCAGAGGCCCAGGAAGGGCAGGCACTGAGCCCTCTGATCTCCCAGGCAGAGGAAGCCCTCCTTTCCTGCCTCCTGGATTCTGGGAGGCAACAGGTTCACTCCAAGGTGCCTCAAGAGAATCAGTAGGCTGATAATGAGAATGCTGCCCCAGAAGCGCATGGATCTTCTTTTTTTTTTTTATTTATTTTTATTTATTTTGAGAAAGATTGAGAGCAAGCAGGAGAGGGTCAGAGAGAGAGGGAGACAGAATCCCAAGCACTGTCAGCTTGGAGCCCAATACAGGGCTCAAACTCATGAACTACGAGATCGTGACCTGAGCCAATGTTAAGAGTCAGACACTTAACTGACTGAGCACCCAGGGACCCCCACATGCATGGATCTTAAAAAATGTAAATCTTGGTTCAGGTTATTATGAAGGAGATGAGGAGTGAAGGATGGAAAGAATTCTATTATATGAGCTTCAAAATGATGAGACTCCCGGAACCACCTCCTTTCTCACGTCTGGACTAACGAAAGAACAAACTGTAAAGTCCCAGAAATTTACAGATGGAACAGTTATTTAGAGATCTTTATTGGCCTTCTCTCCTCTCCCATCCTTCCCCTCCTACTCACAACACTAGAGAAATACTTGACTAATGAGCTCTTTGTTCATTTTTTTCAAGCAGAGTGAAGGCTCATTGTTGGCAGCATCAATACTTTCAAAGGTGAGGACTCACACAAATGTCAAACAAGTTGTGAGGGTGGGTTGCATTTATCATCAGTCTCAGTTACACTGTCTAGTCCCTGTGCTTTCCCTGAACAACATCTTGCCTAATGAGAAGATGCTTCTAAAAAGCCACAGCACCACCTGGCCTGATGCTCAATCTTCTAAAAATTGAGCTGGAATAAGACTGAAGGCACCTCCTCTGCAGGTTACTACATGGGTTCCTGAAAGAAAACTTTGGAGATCACTATTAGTTTCCCAGAATCCTCAGATAACCTGCTGTGAGGCATCATGTACTCTTCTCAGGCTTTGCTTTCAAAACAGCAGAAACACCCATCAATGGTTCTGATTAGCAGCAATGAAAGTCACAGAGACGGGAGAGAAGGAGATAGAGAAATACAAGCAAGAGGAGGAGGAAAAGGAGAAGGGGGAAAAAACACATTACAGAAAAAATATATTACATGTAAAGAAGGTGGGTGTTGTTTTTGTTCTACAGACATAGAAACACATACATTTGTGAAGACATATGTGAATGGGGAGTGTTCTGGGCTATTCTTTACAAATCTGCTTATTACCGAAAGTCTCCCTCAAAAATGTCTGAAAGGTGCAGCTCTGGGGTGAATGAAATGTCCCAGGGAATCACAGCATAAAAACAGGCCCCTAACTCAGTGGCATACTCCTATTGGGCCAAAGGGTACAATTTTGTACTCTCTTTGAGTTTATTCTACAAATGGTACCCCAATGTCCCCTAAATTTAATGACTGAGCTATTTAATCACTTCTTCTTTATTCACACTGACTCATGCCAAAGTCAAGTATTCTCCCTTCTATAAGGATTCTGTAAAAAGGAATGAGACCAATTCACATTTAATAATGTTGCTATTTGAAGAGCTTGATATTTCTTGTGATTAAAGCATTTGCAACAGGCTAAAGCACTGCCTAAGCACCTGCTCTGGGCTAAGCATTTTCCTGTGTGCCAGGTCACTTCACTTCTTGTCAGTCAATGCAGGAGATGCAGCATGAGCTGAAATGGCCCAGGCAGCCTTGGTGAAATGGCGGGATTAACCTACCAGATGTTTATTTGCATAAAGGGCTGAGAAAACACCTGGGAAAGCACACAACTCGGTAAAAGTGGGGTTTGTGAAGACAAACTTGACCAAGAAACAAAGCTTTAGTCATCTGAGGACGACTTCAGATGTTTCCCTTCAGTCTTGCCTTTTGGCCAAAATAACAACTGAAGCCAGAGTGGGATGGGAGGAAGCAGGAAGAATAGCAGCAACTGAGAAGAGTTAGTTGAACTAAAACTCTATGCAAAGCAGTGGTGCCCTGGCATCCATTTCACAGAGCATGCCATGGATAGGGCATGAGAGATTTCTGCCCCCCCCCCGCCCCCCGCCAGCTTCTGCTCACGTGGCCTTGACACCATTAGATTTCCTGTGCTTTGGCAACAATGCCAAGTAGGAATCTGTGGTGTCCAGAGGAAGACCAGTGTGTCGTGGACAAGATGGTACCTAGAAGTGGCAGTGGTACCTGTCTGGAACAGCAGGTGAGATCACTGAAAGCACATGTAAAATACCCTCCGAAAACTCCAAAGTTTACCTTAAACCTAGGACTTTGGAATGGGATGGTGTTCTACATGGAACAGTGAGAGAAGTAGCCTGAGAAATATTGGTTACTCATATTTTATATGTAAGTATTAAATGGCAAAAAAAAAAAACCCACATCATAAATCACATGTTTCCTTCAAGTGTCCTTTGGAGAATACAACCTATCATATTTTAGCTACTTGTTTTTTTCTAAGTTGCTAATAAGGACTACCCAGCATGTACAAGGAGATGCTCTACATAATTGGAAGCTGGATATAGACACACAGATCAGAGAATCTGGGTCACAAAGGAAAAAATGCTTCAGACTTCCTGGACGTGCGCTCAGGAAGATACATTGCTTCAGGCAAACTCTGATAAGAAGTTACTAAGGAAAGAAATATGAATTGATCATTTCCAGATTCATAAGTTTACAGCTGACTCCAAAGGTGCAGAGAGGTGTCAGAGCATTTGAAAATTAAAATGATCAAATATTAGTTTTTTAAAGCTCTGGCTGGAAGGAATTTCAACAATGTAAGATATCAAAATGAGATATCTAGTTCACTTGCTGAAGTGTTCTCTGTTTATCTACAAACAAGGTAATATCTTGATATTAGATAATGGAATATTTTTAGTCTTTTTTCCTAGTTTTACTTTTGTGTCATTTCCCAGTTTTAAATGAGAACTACTTTAATCTCATAGTGGGGAGGGCAAAATGCTGTGATTGTTTTCTTTTCTTTTTTTTCCCCACAACTTCTTACTTGTGATCTGAAATTATCAAACAGTATGGCAGTTGGGACAAATCATGCCTAGATATTAAGTTCATTTTCTGGTGTTACAGTGTGGTTTTTGGTACGTTCTTTACACAGCTACCAAATAGGGATTAACATTAAAATCAACCCAGTCCTCAGATTTTTCAGGCTGGAGAACGGCGTTTAGTAAACTGGAAAAGAGAATTACTCTCTGGTTTACATGCACCATGAATGATAAAATTTTAAATGTGTGCAGGTAAGCATCTTCAATATCAAATCCATTCCTATTCAACACCATTTATTTACTACTAACTATATATCCAAGGCATCATGCCAAATGTAATACAGGCAAAATTGAGTCAAGATTGTTATGTTTTGAGGGGTGGCTGTTTTGATAAGTAGAGACCAAGTAAAACATACCAACCATGATTATAAGACAACTTATGAAAAGTTATGTAAAAATTTTACAAAGGCTAGGTACATAGGTAAGAAAAGATTCAGGATAGTGCAAAATGACAAAAAGTAAAAGATGAGTTAAGAGAGGAGCCAGTAAAGGAAATGCTGCAAAGAGTTTAAAGTGGAAAAATACATAGAAAGTGATCTGTTTATTTGTTTTTTTAGTTGTATTCCATCCCCCTTTTACAGCTGAGGAAACGGAGATATAGAGCTAAAGTAACTTGCTTGAGTTCACATTGCCAGAAAATGACAGACCCAGAATTCAAACATGTCCATTGGACTATAAACTGTTGTAATATCGATAATCATGCTGAAGTTAGCCAGTAAAAACTGCAGAGAACCAAACCAGCATGGTTAAAATAATTTTTTTTCAATAACTCTTAGTATCCTGGAAGCTAGAGCAGAGAAAGTAATTAAGGTGTTAACCCAGGTTTGGGAAAATGGCATAAATTCAGAAATTGAGAAATTTAGTGGAGGATTTAAATGGTTAAAATCCTGTGATGTAAATGGCCAATCCTAGGTTGTAAAATGGAAGAACCACAAGAAGCAGTGAGATGACAGAATCGAGTGACTGTGTGCTATAGCTGGGGTTTCCCATATGGGTGAAGACCAATTTTAATAGGAATGAGAGAGTAGAAATGGTATATTCAAGCAAAGCTGTTTCGGAGTTGAAGATCACATAAGTGGAAGTGCAGAATGGTGGTATCTGACACCTAGACATTCAGGCAGAAACAGAATAGGAAGGTCGCTGAGTTTGAAGAATGGAAGTCAGGGCACTACAAGTGATGTAATGAAAATCTAAAATCTACATGAGCCATTCAGAAGATGCAGGTTAGACATGACTCTTGCACTGAACATGCCAGGAAGTTTCTAGTTTTTGCTTGGAGCAGGCATTAGGATAAGTTTGGAAACAAATTGGACACATGGAACCTCCTTTTTCTGATTTCAGCCCATGTACATCATGGCTGCATTTGGAGGATCGGGAAGAATAACAGTGCCCAAATTTATATTGTTCTTCATAGGTATATTGTTCTTCTGAGTGACTCATCCCGCTCATTTTATTTAGCTCACACAATCATTTTATACTTTCCATGAATATATGAGGGAAACTTAGGCACAGATACGGGAATTCAGTCACAGAGAAGCTGCCTCTTTTCACAAGAACCCTATGCCCAGTTTTAAACCTGACCACATACCTTTTTGCTTCTAGACTCTATGCTTAGAAATATAACCTAACTCAGAGGAAAAAAAATATATTGAGCACGTCCTCTGTGCTAACTACTATGCTAACAACTTTATGTGATATGACAGTTTCTAAAATGGCTTCCAATGATCTCTACCCCTGGGTATGAATGCCCATGTTTAAACCACCCCCCAACCCTGACTTGACAGTGGGCTGGATCTAATGATCTACTTCTTATGAATGTAATATAGCAAAAATGATGGGAAAGGATTTCTGGGGTTAGATTACAGAAAGTTATGATTTCTGCCTTGCTTGCCTCTTGCCTCTCATTTACTCACTCGGATGAAGGGAGCTGCCATGTTGTGAATGGTCCTCTGAAGAGACCCATGTGGCAAGCAACTGGAGGTGGCTTCTGACCAACATCCAGTGAATAACTAAGGCCCTCAGTCTAACAATCTGCCAATAGCCATGTGAGTGACTTTAGAAGTAAATCCTTTTCCATTTGAGCACTGACATGACCATTGCTCCAGCCAACACCTTGATTGCGACCTTGTCAGAGACACTGAGTAAGGAAACAGCTCAGCCATGGCTGGATTCCTGACCTACAGATACTTTGATATGGTCTGTGCTGTTTCTAAGTTTTAACTCAAAACTGAGTTTTGGAGGAAGGGGCAATTTGTTACAGATATAATCAATGGATACAGACACACAGAGTATTTTGGTTAGTCTTCACAGTTACACTATGAAATAAGTAATATTATGTTTATAGGTGAAGAAATTGAGGTCTACAAGTATTAAATGATTGCCCAAGATTGTATACTAAGTGCTAGAGCTGAGGTAGTAATTTAAAAATGTCACTCTGTTCTCTTAACAGTGCATGTAACATAACTAGGGGTAGGTAGCATGGTTATAAAATGTACATGTATAGCAACTTCTTTTCCTGACTTTATGTTATCATGTAGTCAGCTCACAACTCCAATACCCCAACAGAATTAAAGTAATTCATCTTAAGACAAACTATCATAGTGTAAAGTTTTATGGTCCCCCAAAGTCTTCATCTTCTTTAAACCTATTTTGGGGGGGACTAACCTGCAATTTCTTTAAAAAGCCCAAAGGGTATGGTAACTTTTTATTTCAAGCAGTGGTGGGAAATATGTCACCCGATCATCCAATGACCTCTGGTGGATGAATCTAATTGATGATAAATGCAGCTTGCTGCAAAATATTTTCAAGTGTTTGGACACATATTGAATCTTTTTGACCTCAAAAACTCAATCCAAAATCTTGACCGTTTTCCTAGTAATTCTTGAGATGATTCTCTATGGTCTAATTTTACATTCACCCAGGAAAAGAGATTGGAATTCTCTGTATGTTCAGACAAGGTTAGATGCGCTGGAACCAAATTCTCCCTTCTAACCTCTGCCTTGAAGCATTTTGCTAAAAGCTACTGTTTCCCAAAAGCTTACTGGCTTGGAAAATTGGAGTTGTTATATTTTCAGAAAAGATTTTGTTTTTGTTTTTCACAAGTGTAAGAAAATAAAACAAACCTCAATTTATTAGGAGAAGCACCTCCTTGGAGGCCGATGTCTAATGACTTTAACATTAAGGTTTCTTTGGCAGATGATAAACGCTGATGCCAAACATGGGGCATGCATGTGAGTGTGTGTGTGTGTGTGTGTGTGTGAGAAGTACTGTGATGTGTGGGTACATGAGCATTTGTGTGGGTGTGTTACCACGCAGGTGCTTGTGCAGACCTATGGCTGCACTTACTGTCTTCATAATCTCTGCTTTTGACTGTCCCAGGTTCCCTGTGAGCTTCTGTTATGCTTTAGACTTCTTCCCATATTGTCCACAAAAAAATTGTAACAAAAAACTAAAGCTGTAAGGTAGATAAACTATTCTTCCATAATCTCCATTTTAGAAAAAGTAAATGGGGTTCAGAAAGGCCAGGCTAGTGCTGGTTTGGGGACCAGAAGCAGTAATTGTCACCTGGCTAGCCAAGCACTGTTCTAGAGCTTCACCTGTATCAACTCATGTGCTCATGAAGACAATATTACCAGGAAGATTGTTAGTGTCTCCATTTCTGAAGAACAGAATAGTTAAGTAACCCATAAAAAGTCACACAGAGTCTAAGGACTAAGGTCAGGGCCTGAATGTCTGAATACTAACCCCGTGGTCATGACCTCTCTATTCAGAAATTGTGCTAAAATGTTTTTTTCCACTGTATCAACTCCCTTTATGTAAATCTAGACAGATCTGTATCCCTTTCCCCCAGCTGTTGAGTATGTGTTTAACCTTGAGGAGGACTCTGAAATACTGCTACCTGCTTCTTTTCTAATCCAATGACTATACTTAATGGGCTCACAACAGCATACTATGCACATAAGACCTTTATACTAGCTAAAATGTCAACCTTACTACTTAACCCTAATCCATATAGTATAAACATAGCTTATGTGTTTCCATGGAAGATGTATACATGCTTTACCCGTGATACATAAACCACAATCTGGGCAGTCTAAAATTACACCCCAATGACTTTGTGGAGTAATAAACACAGTCATATGTGACATAACTCTCCATTTTGAAATCTCTTGTATCACTTTCAAAAGTCGGAGAACAATAAACATTATTTGGAGGAAAAAGATGATTTCAGTACGACAAAAAGCAACTGCGTTCTATTAACATAGATACACACCTATTACTAAATCCTTTATTTGTGTTCCCCAAACTAGCCTTTCTTCACATCTCCTGGAGTCATGCGTGTCTAGGCTATGACATCCTAAAAATATATTTATTATGTGATCTTACATTACTTTATACATTGGCATTTCAAAACTTGCTGTCACAAAATTGAGACAATTAGGCGTTTCCTGAGAACTTTTTGATGAGAATTGAAAAAGAGGGGCTCTGTTACTTGTGAGAGGCCAGAGGAACATATGATAACACTAGCTCACTTTTAATTAAGAGTCTACGCAGGGCGCTGAGTAACTCCTGTTAATCACATTACTATTAATATAATTGATCCTAATTCTCTGATCAGAGATGAAAGACCAGAATTCATAGTCTCAGTGACTTAATTTGAGTGGAGAAAGGAGATAATCCTCTAAGTCCAGAGTTAGCAACTGTTTTCTGTGATGGGCCAGATAATAAATATTTCATTACTTGCAGGCCATACAGTATATGTTGCAACTGTTCAACTCTGCCACCCATGAACAAACATAAACGAATGGTGTGGCTGTGTTTCAACAAAATCATCTATTTATTTGTTTGTTTGTTTATTTATTTATTTAACAAAAATAGGCACTAGGCCTTCTTGGGCTTGTTTGCCAACTTTGCCATAAGTTAAAGGTTTACCCTTCAATTCATTTCAACATGTATTTAGTAAGTTCCTAAATCATGTAAGGCATTATGTGGAATATAAGAAAAATATATAACAAGTTTAGCACATTCAGTAATTTAAGTTTTTTGGAGGAATTGGGGGAATCGGGCAAGAAATAATTGTATGATCATATGCAAAACAACTTATGTTTTATCTTACTTATCTTACTTATGGTTTTTTGAATAGACTGTCATAAGGTCATGGACCTAAAATGAATGGGGACCTCAGGAGAGTTAACCCTGGAATCATTTAGCCATTTATCAAATACTGTAGAATGCTTATGTGCCAGACACTCTGGAAGGGTCAGGGAGATATGGCTGAAAACCTCACAGCAAAGCAGAATATAGGCATGCCAACGGGAAAAGCACAACATGACAGATAAAAAAGGCATTATGTGGTCCAACTCCTGCCTTCCTATAGACTTGTTATTTTTATTATTTTTCCCATTTTGTAGTTGAGAGAAGTGAAGTCCAGAGACATTTGCAAAGTCCCTATTTAAGGAAGTTATTCTAGATTCTTTAAGAGTAAGACAAATGTCCTTCTCCCATACTGCCTCTCTTGAGCATTATCTTCACAGCCCATCTCTGACCAGCTGTCATCTATGCTGTTTTCATTCAGACCTGCAAAACGGGAGGAATGACACAATCTTATCTTACTTGCATTTTGAAGGTGAAGGTGGTTTGTTCTGGAAATGATGACTCCTTTACTATTAATGTTTTGTGGTGTCAGTTGAGTTTTTTTAATTGTGAAATTATTTACTAATCAATCAGGGTTAGAATCTCCAGATTTTGTTCTCACGATCAAATTTACAGACCTATTCTCTCACTTCTAACTCTGTATAAGGAGATGAATATTGAGTTGCCAATATATATAATGCTCCCTGGATTGGCTGCAGAGATTGAGATGAGCTTCCTGATAATTTACTTTGATTTTTAAGCATGTGGTTTAAGAAAAACTAGATCTGCACACTTCACATCTGCACCTTATTCATTTTTAGAGCCCCTGAGTGACACTTCAGTGTCATAGCAGATAAAGAAATAAGTTGAAGTAAGTGATAAAAGATGTGCCCTGTAAATTACAATCAGTCCATTCCATGGGTTCTAAGACTAAAGCCCCCTCCTCACTTCTTCCTCCTAGAATCTGAGCAATGGCCAGTTTGTAAGCCATGAGGCCACCATAATAGCCACAACGCAAGCGTCAAGACAATCTGGCCAATTTGACCTACCCACTGAATGAGATGTGTTTATTTTTTAGTTGGAAAGGTAAGAAAAGATAGGAAGTTCTAAAAATGTTCTTTGAACCTCTGATCTACAATCTCCTGTCAGGGAGAGAAGCCAGAGAGAAAGGGTTGCCACCAGCTTACCGTGAACAGACAGAAAACCCTGAAGCTTTGATTTCCAACTGGGAATCTCACACCCACAAAGGCCTTACCTTTGCCTGAGGTTCCAACTCTGCTTCAATCACAACCCTGAAGAGATACAAAATGTGAGGGAAGACAGAGTTCCTTTGTGCACTATTCTACTATCCTCTTTTTAAAGTTCGATGTCATCTTTCTTGGGCCATAGAAGTCAAGTGCTCTGTAGGTCCTTAATCTCATTCTGAGTGTTTACAGGTTAATGCATATCAGTAAGCACTTTGAAGAGTGTGGGTGCAGAGAATAGCAAGGTAATTAAAAATGTAGCCCACATTACTTCAAATCCCTAAACTGACTACATTCCCTTGCAGTGTGGCACATGACATGTAAAAATGAAGATATTTATAAAAACCCATCCTCATGTTTGTATAATCAAAATGCTAAATTAATACTGAATGACTAGAAAACAGAAGCATTTGGGGTAGTTTTAATTTGGGTTATTCTCAACATGCATCATTTGTTGTAATAAAGGGTAAAGTAGAATAGAATCAGATGGTGATTTAATTCCAATCTTTTTTTTCTAATATTTTTAAATTTATTTCTGAGACATAGAAAGAGACAGCGTGAGCAGGGGAGGGTCAGAGAAAGAGAGAGGGAGCTACAGAATGTGAAGCAGTCTCCAGGCTCTTAGCTAGCTGTCAGCACAGAGCCTGACACGGGGCTCGAACCCACAAACCATGAGATCATGACCTGAGCCGAAGTTGGATGCTTAATCGACTGAGCCACCTAGGTGCCCCTAATTCTAATCTTTAAGAAGAGAGACGGTTTGGAGTGAGGAAAGATTTTTTTTTCTTGTTTCAGTTTCTGAAACTCCTGTAATTATGTGCAATTACCTATTATGTCGGAAATTGGTTCTCAAAGATGTAGAACCTACTTTGTGTTCTTAAAAAAATTGTAAAAAAGTATGCAATTTAAGAAGGGAACAGTTTGAGTGTGGAGAAAAATGAGGCTACAGCTGTAGGATTTTGTTATGCTTTTAGTACCAAATCACAAAACCCATTAAATTATTTATCCTACAGGCAGGCATTGTACTGCAAACGTTGAATACAATTGCAGATTCCAGGAAAAGAAATGTGTGCATTTTAATTGCGTCTGATTTAAACAACCCCTAATTTCATTAGCCTTAATTTTTTTTTCCCTAAGAAATAAAAGAGTTCATTTTTGGTACTAGGACACAAATGACACTAATATTTTTTCTTTCCTTAAAGAAGCAGTCTCTTGAGGATCAACCCGTACAGCAGCACATGTCCATATATACATGCAAGGAAGCTGCATACACATACGGAACACATTCTCCTGTGCATATGATCTGCAATATGCCCCCACAGAATTCACGAGGCACCTCGCATATTCTTTGCTCCTCACACATGCATATAGATTGGCTTACTATATCTCACTTCCATTGTTTCTCCTGCTACTATGTTACAAATGAAGATACCATCCAGAAGTCCTGCTTAAAAAGCAGATTTTTGTTCCCAGATGAAGAACACAGAAATTTATCAAACATGGGGTGATATGGGGGGGAAGCTCTCTCAAGTCATATTTTTGGGTTCATTTGAAAAATCTTGGCTTTGCCCTCCTCTGTAATTAAAACTCTTCTGTCTTAAGATTTATTGGTGCAGTAGTGAACGCATTTTCAAAATGTTTCTTTACAGCAGCTATTGGAAATCTCTAACTCTGCCTCGGGCAGGATGCTGTGGCTGCTGTACTTTTTGGGGTCTATTCTCCCCATGATAAATGAGCTTAACTTCAAAGATAAGTTACAATAACTCTCAGAGGGGAAACCCTTATTACTGTTAATATACGTTACTCTCTATCGTTGCATTTCAAATACTGTTGCATGGAGAAGAAACCATATAAGACTGCTTACATCTTCCTTTGTCAAGAGTCAGGGTATTCATATATAAGAATTTCATTGGAAAATAGGGTTAATTCTTCCTCCCCTCCTCAAGTTATAGTTACTTTTCTTTGTATATTGGGAAATGGGTATATTGAGTAATATCTAATGCAGTAATGCAACCGCTATAGATGTGTGAGCAAACCCCAAAGTTATGATGATAACAGTATTATTCATTATCAAATTCAATCATTATTATGCTGACTTGACCTTACTAAGGCTCCTTAAAGTGAGATTTTTTTTCACTCAAATGCTACATGATCTCTAAAAGGACATATGGTTTTAATGTGGTTTTGATCATTTCAAATTTAATAGTGCATCTCTTCCTTTCAGAGCCCTTCTTATTTCTAGAATTCTATACTCTAGCCCTTTGTCTAAAACTTGTTCACAAATGAAAATCCAAAAGAAAAAGCAAAACTTATAGGGTTTTTGTTGTTGTTTGAGTTTACCAAGTTAGTAATACCCTTACACACACACACACACACACACACACACACACCCGCCATCATTTCACTGTGCTCCTTGGTGGAGAACATATTTGTTCTCCTGGCTAATGAATTTTTACTCCTCGTCCTGGGTTGTTAGCAAAGCAACACATAGATGGATGGGTGTGTGCAGGTTTGGAGCCTGGTCCTTTCTCCTTTGAAAGGGTTAAGTGGAAAGGGGGCTCATTGAAAGTAGGGAGTCAGAAGGGTGGGGGTTGAGGGAAGGGAAAAGGAAAAAGAAAAGGTTAGTGTTTTCTGTCCATTAAAGAGAGTATTCTGTTCTGAAACCAAATTGGTCATGCATTCCAGAAACGTTTCCTGGTAGAGTGGAGTCTGACCGGAGCACCTGCCTCGCTATTGTACTGGCTCTGTGCTGCTCTCCTCTGGCCCTTTCCTTTAGAGGAGGCAGAATCTGTCACTTATTACAGACAGATTGCTCGTGGGCCCAGAATGGCTGTGTGCCACTGTGGGGATGGGGGAACACTGACCGCCTGAATCTCCACCCAAGCCCTCGTGTACACAGAGCTTTGTTTTTCCTCTCTGAGCCCTTAGAAAACAACAATGTGAATGCCTAATGACATCATGTTGAAATTCACCAAATAAATGATACCATCTGAACCCAAGGTGCAGATGGGTTAACATCCCAAGCTAAAGAGTAAGAAATACAAAGAAAGGGTGGGAGCTAGGCGTTCAGCATTTCAGGACTCCGGAAGAAAGAGTGTCGGAGCCAGTGTGCTGCAGGTGGGATCTATTAGCTTCCTCACACTGTAGGTAAACAATCGGACTCACTTTGTGGGTCCTGGGAGGAATTCTCTAGTGTCCCAGCTGTGTTTTTCTGTTCCACACAGAGTACCTCTGTGAATTCATGCCCTGGACAACCTCAGCACTGAGAAAAGACACCTTACCCAGAAATGATGTCATAGCCTTACTACAGCGTGTTTCAACTTGTTTTTTTTTTTCAAGCATGTTGCTTCAGAGGCAAACACACTGTGAACAATTTTTTAATGCATGCTTTAAGGGATTAGTCAGTTCCTCTTTCATCTAATCATTTTATTTTCTTATTCATTCAAGAACTGCGTAATGAACGGAAGAAAAAAACAAGATTTTTTTAAATTACATTCTTTTTAATGTGTACACATCGAAAGGAACTTGCTGTGATAAAATCCAGTTGTGAAGGATTCACGTTGCCCTGTGGCTATCTGTTCAGATTAATGAAAGGTGGCCTTTGTAACCAAATCTCCCAACCCTAGGGTCACCATCTCTGGCCCCTCTACAGCTGTCCTGCTGAAGATTAGACAGAAAGACCCTAAGTATGTTGGACTTTGGCATCTTTGCTGATGTCTCTGGACAGATGTTAATTATAAGAAAAACGATAGTAGAAATGTATATGGTATGGAAGACACCTTTTAAAATTCAATTTTTATAAATCATATTTTTAGTCAAAAGGTTTGGTTGGGAAGAGCACATTGCAAAGACTTACACAGAGCACCCCTACCCCTTGTGGCACAGTGGCCCTTGCAAAATTGGAAATTCCATCCTTTTTTAAAAATGTTGAGACTTTTGAACTCAGAAGCACCTGAATTGGACCTCAAAGCACTACCAGTCTGTTGAAGGTGAGAACACTTAAAAAGATGCCTGTCCAGCTCTCAGGGAAAAGGGAAAGGGTCTGAGGGATTTTGCTTTTGGACCATTTTGGTTTTGATTTTGGTTCTAGGTTGGAGCACATTAAACTCTATGTAGCCTATTTAATCATCAGCATCCTGGTTAAAGCTAAAGACTTCCTCATTTACTTAGTTACATATTTGTTGTCCTAATCAAGATAAAGAAAAACTTCACAGTTTATAAAAAGCTCTTACAGGGATGCCTGGGTGGCTCAGTAGTTAAGTGTCTGACTCTTGATTTTGCCTCAGGTCATGTTCTCATGATTCAAAATTTAAGCCCTGTGTTGGGCTCCATGCTGACAGTGCAGAGTCTGCTTGGGATTCTCTCTCTCCCTTTCACTCTGTATCTTTCTCAAAATAAATAAATAAAATTTTTTAAACTCTTACAACCATTAACTAATTGATGCTTCCAATCACTTCAGGAGGAAGTGGCTGTTCTCATTTTGCAAATGAGGCAACTGGAACTCAGAAATAGTTAGAGCTTTGCCTCAGTTGACATCATGCTCAGGAGAACTTTCACAGTATGACACACCTAATCAAGGAGGAAGCCAGGAAGTAAGCCCAGGTTTTCAAATACTAAGGCTGGGACTCTGTTGCATACCAGCCTGTGTCTCATGATTTAAAATTTTCCCATCTATTTATAGCTTAAACTATATAGGTCAACACATTGAGCTCTTTGTGCGTGGTCTTCCCAACCTCCCTCATTTTCAAGATTTTAATCTACTTCTCTGCCCAAACTTCTCTTCATCCTTGAAAACTCTGATGAAATGTTGCTTCTTCCATGAAGTCTTTTCTGATTCCCATAAGCAGTCATTCATTTTCTTCTCTGTGTTCTCTCTGCATTCCACCCATTCCTCCATTTAAGCAGTCATCATGTTGTATTGGCATTATTATTTTACTCATCTGTATCTCCCCCTAGACTGTGAGTTCCCTCAAGGAGAGGTCTTGTTGCGTGCATGTGGAACCTGGCACATGCTATCAGGAGTTGTGTGGAGCTTTGTATGACAGTGTGAGTCATCCTTTCTAACAAGTAAGTCCCTTGTCAACTATATTGGTATCTGGGACCTCTAAAAGGGCCTTTTTGTGAATTAAGTTCCAGGATTCTTTCTCAGACCCTATTTCATTTTGCCTTGCCTTCCTATCCTCAATATAGCAGGCACCAGGATGACCCTGGCTTCAATTCATACATTCATTCACTCATTCATTTACATGTAAAGTCAACAAATATTGGGTATTTGCTGCGCAGTAGGTGCTATGCTAGGTGCTGGGAAAATAGAACTTAAAAAGGTAAAGGAAAGAAATAGCTTCTGACCCCAAGAAACTCAAAAGATTTTGAGTTTGGGTACAAATTTCTATGAAAGGCAATTCTAAGGGACAGAGGATAAGTGGTAGTATAAATCTATAAAGTTTCTTTGAAGAGGTCATATCTGAATAGTATTTTTATGCATGAGTAGATATCAGATGAACAGAAAGTAAGAGGAAAGCAAGGGAGGAGTCGGAACAGTGCTGTAATCAGAGGGATTAGAGTGGAAAATACACAAAGATTCTGAGAAAATACAGCACATTCAAGACATTGCAAGAAGTTCACTATGACAGTTATGGTATTAAGGAGGAGGACAGTGAATGATCAACCTGGTGAAGATGACAAGAAACCCACCATGAAATACTATGTGAGTCATACAAAAACTATTATTCTGAAAATATGAAAGCAACAAGGAGCCTTTGATGGATATTAAGGATATGTGAATGTGTGATCACATTCTCTTTTTTGGAAAGTTCACTTTGAAAGAAGTGTGGAGCACACCAGAAAGGGTCAGACTTGGAGGAAAATAATATGGTGGGAAAGGAGGAGCTTGAAGGCAAGTAGACAATTGGGATGTTACACCAATTTGGGTAACAATTCAGATCATAACTGGTGAGGGAAAGAACTAATAGCATAGGAGTTCTGAAACATATTTATAAGATCTCATTTTACATAGGGAGTAAAGAGGGGGCTTCTGAGGGGAAAAAGCTAGCAAAGGAAATAAATTTAGAGAGGGAAGAGAAGAAACAACAGAAAACGTATCACTCAAAATAAGCCTGCAAACTAAAGTTCTCAAACTTCAACAATCAAGTAATAATAAACAGGAAAATTAAACCAGATAAATTCATGTTTGGGATTCTCAAAGAGATAGATGAAAGTACAACTTTCAAAAAAAAAAAAAAAGACACAAGAGGCATCTGACTGGTGCCCCAGTTGGTGAAGCATGTGGCTCTTGATCTTGGTGTCATGATTTCAAGCCCCATGTTGGATATAGAGCCTACAAAACAAAAGAAAGAAAGAAAGAAAGAAAGAGAATGGGAAATAGGTAGAAATTAAATTAAACCAGATATAAAAAGTGAACAATTAGAAATACTACAAATGAAAAATATAGTCATTGAAATAAAAAATAAAATTTAATAAATAAACTCTGGACTGGAATAAAGAAAGGGTAACTGTACTGATCTTAACCCAGAACTAATGCAGAATTAACACAGAAACAAGCATCAAGGGATAAGAAGATAAAAATATGGAATGTCACTCACTGTTTACTGAGTAAAGATTCAATGGCTCCAACAGGTATTTAATAAGACTTCCCAGGAGAAAAATGCCATGAATGACAGAGAAGCAATAAATGCTATGGAATATTTCAAAAAGTATATGTGTATATATATACTTTATATTTATATATATATATAAATATAAATCAAAAGTGCATTCCAGTCATTGAGTAGGATAAATAACAATAAAACTACATCTAGTTATATTATAGTCATTGTTTCAAAATGAATAAAAATTAGCTTAACTGAAGACTTCCTACAAGTGACACTATATGTCAAAGCCAATGAAATAATATATCCAACATACTAAGGGAAAACAATTATCAACCTGTATGCTATATGCAAATATTTTATCATTTAAGCTTGAGGACAGAAAAATACCCCAACACTATAAAACATGCAAAACTGGGAAAGCTCACCACAAACTCACTAAATGATGCTCTTAAATGATACTCTTAAGCAGGAAGAAAAGTGAATTCAGATGGAAGGCAAGGGAAAATAAAAATAGCTAACAATTACTGAGTATTTACTCTCTGTCAAGCACAGTTCTAAGTAATTACATTATTGGTTTACTTCTTATAAAAATCCAATAGGATTAGGTACTCTTATTATCTTCTATTTTACAATTGAGAAAACTGATTCATAAGAAAGATAAATAACTTTCCCGCTGCTAGAAAGCTACAGACCTGGGACTTGAACCTCTGCAAACTGGCTTCAGGAGACACACGCTCAACTACTACAGAAGACAAAGATAAGTAGAGAAATCGATGGGGCCTATTGCTAAATGTAATTGTTGGATGTGAAAGTAACCATTTTTATGCTTGTGAAGATATCAATGGGAGGCAAAGAAGTAGAGACTGGGTGAAGATGGCTCTTGCTCTGCAGAGAGTGGTGAGAGGGAGGTACAGAACATAAGCACTGACTTCACTGTTTGTATGCTGAGAGACAGATTTATAATAGAGGACCTGGGGGAGGTAGAGAAGGGAATATAGTGGGAGCAAAGTGTCAGAGGCAGCAGGAGGAACTGAGGCCATGGCATAGAGGTCTTCCTTCATTATTCCTCCACTTTGGTCTCTCCTCTTTGGATTCCTAGAACCTTTAGGATCTTTTTATTTTTCATTTTTTAAATGTTTATTCGTTTTTTTTGAGAGAGAGAGGAGGGAGAGAAAGAGAGAGACAGAGCATGAGACAGGAGAGGCAGAGAGAGAGGGAGACACAGACTCTGAAGCAGGCTCCAGGCTCAGAACTATCAGCAGAGAGCCTGATGAAGGGCTTGAACTCACGAACTGCGAGATTGTGACCTGAGCCAAAGTCTGCCACTTAACTGACTAAGCCACCCAGGTGCTCCAAACCTTTAGGCTCTTAATCACTCACACTGGCAGGTCATTAGAGACTGAACATCTCTTATTTCTATTTCCATGCATTCTATCCTCTTTCTACCCCAAGTAAACACTAAGATGCCTGAGTTAAGGAGTTATATTTTGTAGCTCCTTTATCCCCTTCAAGTGTCTAGAACAATTTGGGATGGGGGTGGGAGGGGAGTAAATCATTACAATTGAATGATTCATTGACCAATTATGAATTGCAGTCCATTTGATGGGAATTGTATGATTATCTGTATGTTAAATACATCAAGTAAGGAAAGCAATATTTTCCAAATTATTTATGTTTTTATAAACACTAAATACAATTTAAGAAACTTCAATAGTTTAATTCATTAAAACAGTGGAAGCCTTGGAAGCACTTATATTATGGAAACTAACAGCTCTTCATTCTTTGGGATTAAAGTATTTATTTCCTCTGATCAATGTCTCCATGAGCTACAAAATGTACAGTAGAGCTTGCTTAAGACATAACATTGTTTCTGGAAAACAGTATGGTAACTCCTCAAAAAGTTAAAAATAGACCTACCCAACAGTCCAGCAATTGTACTATTAGGTATTTATGCAAAGGATTCAAAAATACTGATTCAAAGGGGTACATGCACCCTGATATTTACAGCAGTATTATCAATAATAACCAAATTATGGGAAGAACCCAATGTCCATCAACTGATGAATGGATAAAGAACATGTGAACTGTGTACACCATGAGATATTACTCAGCCATCAAAAAGAATAAAATCTTGCTATGTTTAAGACATGGCTGGAGCTAGAGAGTTAAATTATGCTAAGAGAAATAAATCAGAGAAAGAAAAATACCATGTGATTTCACTCGTATATGGTTTTAAAAAACAAAGCAGATGAACCTAGGGGGAAAAAGAGAAAGGCAAACCATAAAACACACTCTGGTTTTTTTGTTTTGTTTTGTGTGTTTTTGTAAGAGAGAGAGAGAGAGAAAGAAAGAAAAAGAGAGAGAGAACAAGCAGTAGAGGGAAAGAGACTCTTAAGCAGAATCCATGCCCAGCACAGAGCCCTACATGGAGCCCAATCTCACGACCCTAAGATCATGACCTGAGCCAAAATCAAGAGTCAGATGCTTAATGGACTGAGCCACCCAGCTTCCCCTAAGACAGACTCAACTATAGAGAACAAACTGAGAGTTGATGGAAGGAGTTGGGCAGTAGATGGGCTAAATGGGTGATGGGTATTAAGGAGGGAACTTGTTGTGATGAGCACTGGGTATTATATATAAGTGATGAATCACCAAATTCTACACCTGAAAGTAATGTTACGTTGTATGTTAACTAACTAGAATTTAAATACAAACTTGAAAAAGAAGAAAAGAAAGACATAACGCCATTTTTGTTTGTAGACATCCACTCACCTTTAAGCAGCTTCCACTGACTGATAGAAACCTAAACTTGGAGATCCCAAAAATGAATGACCCATAGAAATGGATCCATAGAAATGTCTATGGAGACAACCTCCCCTTTTAAGAAGAGGGTAGGCACTCCTCTCGGTTGAGTCTCTTACAGAATCTTCTGAGAACTGTTCTATACTAATAGTCTCTGGTCCCTCACTCTACATTCCACAAGCTCAGTCAGCTGTCTCTTAACATGTAGTCAATACTAAAATATTACTGTTGAGTTTGAGGTCAAGAGAATCTTCTCTGGACGTTTCATTTCATATATTTTGGTGCCTCTCTTTACTAACTTCAGCAAGATTACCTCTGGACAGGATCTAATTAAGTGTCTAAGGTCTCTTTGAGGCTGTAGAGTGATCCCAAATGGCTGATTTTTTCCCTTTCCTTTGATTTTGTCTCTAAAATTCCAACATATGTTGGAGCATCACAGAGTGTTTATTGCTGCCTTGGACCTGCTTGGACTTACTCAGCTCACAGGAGCCCCACTGATCATCTCTGCTCCCATTGTCAGAGGGCCCCGCTCAGTGGTTAGGAAGAAACTTATTTTCCTAGCTTTCTCCACACTCCTCTATTGGATCTCTTCTGACCTACCAAATGAGTTCAGGCAGGGAGTCAGGGGCCAAAAGGAAGGACCAGTAATGTCCCTCAGAACTAAAAAGCTTATTTATCCAACCCAGTAGCACCCACAATAATGCCCTGCAGCTTCCAGTAACACATCCTGAGATCCAGAGGCATGTCTGGTGAGTGTCTTTTAGGATCCACTAGCACTTCCCAAGACTCATTGGTGGTGACCCCACATAACCTCAGCCTCTTAGAAACAACCTCCCACACCCCTCTACATGCCCCATGGACTCCACTACACACTATACTTCCCAAAGGTGCATGTGGGGTCTTCAGGTTTTTTGTTTATCCAGAGTGGCATTGTGCTTAATCAACTATTGTGATCACTCTGCCAGTTTGTCAGGAGCTCAGTTGAGCTGAAGAGAGCTAAGCTGCCAGGTGTCAAGAGTAGCTGATTACTACAAAAAGCCAAAATGAAAGTAACAGTGAGGACTTTAATCACTCACTACAATAGCATAAACAATAAGCTAACCCAGAGAAAGCACCAGCTCATCCATATTTCATCCGCCGCGCCCCCATCCACACTGTCCTCGCATCGAATGGTGCCAGTAGAAGATCAGGTGGACCAGCACAGACATGGAGATAGTCTTGCAGTCAAAGGAGCTTCAAACAAAGGGTTCTGTAGTTGTATGGACCTGGGACAGAATGAAGAAATACAGATATGCCTAAGAGTCTGGGACCATAACTCCCTTCAGACTGTGCACCAAGTGTGGTGAGGGTAAGGCAGCTTTCTCCATGAGGTCTGCCAGGTAGAGCCTTTGTAACTGTCTTCGGTATGACCTGAAATACCATGCATCAGTTTTGGGTCAGGATCTGGAGTCCTCATCTAGCACACTTTCCTTGAGGCGCCCCTCCTTTCCATGGGGCCCTGGTGAATATGGCAGTTACCATCTACCATCCTCCCCTCTCCGTCCTCTACTCCTACAATGGGCCAATGGATCAGTGGTAGAATTTTATTTCTCAGAATGCAGGGTCTGGTCTGAAGGATGGAACTGGAGTCCAAGCTCAACAAATGGAAGTCCTTGTCCAGAATTTTCAAAAATTTGTATTGAAGAGAGTTAACTCTCCTTCTCAGGTCATGGGTTTGTAGTGTTGCCAGAGCCAACATTCCTGCCAGGGCAGAGAGAGCTTGCCTGAGAATAAAGCCAATAGTGAGAGGACAAACCAAATGATGGAGAGAGAGCTAAAGCTCTAATCTGAATGGCCCTTGAACTTCCCAGTCATACAACTCATAAACCCCCTTTGTTTTTTGTTTAAGAAGGGTGTAGTGACTTTGTGTCACTTAAAACTAAGTAGCCCTAACTAATGCTGTGTATTTCAGTGGTCCCTTCAAGCATCAATGCCCGCTTGCATTCCAGCCCCATCTCCAGCATCATTCCACATGCCATCCTCTCAATTCATGCCAAACACCAGACCTCCATCCAAATACCCTAAGACCCACTGGAAGTCTGCTTTCAACCAATGCAGGTGAAGGCAACTGTTCCTCGTGTTAAATATCCACTTCAAAACCCAGAGGAATATAGACTCAGTTAGGCTCTTGGATTGGGAGGATTGTTTTGAGGGCAAGAGAAGTAGTGGAAACTCTCCCTAGTGTCCCTAAAGTCATAACTGGTAGGAGACTGATTTTGTAGATGGAAAATCTGGCATTTTGGGATAAGGGAAAGAACTTCCTATCAATTATTTTATTTGATTCTTATAGTAACCCTATGAGAGAGGCTTTAAACTGATCCAGGGGCACTTTGGTGGTTCAGTCGGTTAAACATCTGACTCTTGATTTAGACTCAGGTCATGATCTCATGGTTTTTGATTTTGAGCCCCACATCAGACTTTGAGCTGACAATGCTGAGCCTGCTTGGGATTCTCTCTCTCCCTCTCTCTCTCTCTATCCCCCCTTCCCCTCTCTCATTCTTTCTCTCAAATAAATAAACGTTAAAAATAAATAAATAAAAAGGGAGCCTGAGTGGCTCAGTTGGTTAAGTGTCCAACTTTGGCTCAGGTCATAATCTCATAATCTCACAGTTTGTGAATTTGAGCCCCAAGTCAGGCTCTGGGCTGAGAGCTCAGAGCCTGGAGCCTGTTTCAGATTCTGTGTCTCCCTCTCTCTCTGCNTGTGATCCAAAATGGATTTTCAGATAGAATTTGGCATTCTGTCACAGTAAGTGTACAGCTACCCAACAAACCAGCGACAGGATTGACTTGTATTTTATTTCATTAAGTCCCAAAACTATTACATACTAGCATAGATTAAGCTATGAAGATATGAGGATTATATAGATATTATGATCTATATTAAGAATCACTAGGTTCTCTTTGAATGTAAAGTTACTTGCAGATTTAAGTTTTCTACTTAGTGAATTTTTCTGGATTATTCAATATAATAATGTTCAAAAACAACTTAAAATTTAATATTGTACAATTTTTTAGCAAATATTCAATTGATTTCTATATTCCTCTAGAGATATCTTTTTAAATGAATACCTTTATTAGACCTATAATATGTGGTAAACTCCTCAGAAAATAAAAATACCACATGTGCAGTTGATAATCTACCATCTGTGAGATAGTGAGTTTTTTCTGGCTTACATAATATAATGCATTTTATTAACAAGGGAAGTCCCAGGGACACTCATAGGAATCCTTGTAGGTGGGGACACTGACTTCAACTAAAGAGTCAGCTTCCCCCAGGGACAGTTGAGGACACCAGAAGTTTCATGGGCCCATTTCTTCCTCCTGCTTTCCAACCCAACTATTCACTGAAAGCAGTTTCTATCTGGCACAAGGCAGTTTGGGGGTCCCTGTGTATGAGGGTGATGCTTTTCCCTAAATTCACTTCCTTCAGGCCCAATAAAGGGGTGCCTCCTCAGTAAGCTCTTGTGGCTGTTATTTGCTGAACACCTACTTGGGAATCTGTTCTGATAAGTGTAATTATCAGACAAAGGGTTTAGCAATTTAGAAACTGCCGCTGAAATTCATGGTTGTAGAAATGCTAACATTTACCTGTTGCTTACTGATGTTTACTTAATGCACTGTTCGTCATCAAATTTATATGAGTCTTGAACTGTTTTTCCATAGCACAGGTTACTGTTTAATGACCTAATGGACATTGGAGAACACACTTTGGCTTATGTGGTGATAGAAGATCTCTACAAGCCACCAGCCCCTTGATGCTTTATCCTATTTAGCTGATACAGCGATCATGTGAGACTAGTACTTTCAATACACTGATTTTACGATGGAAGAAACTGAGGCACAAGGGGTGTTAGCACAGTGCACAGCTAGTACAGGGCATGCTTGGCTGCAGACCCAGGAAGTCTGATTCTATGGACCACATTCTTTTTTTTTTAAGTGTATTTATTTTTGAGGGAGCACAAGTCAGGGAGGGGCAGAGAGAGGGACAGAGTGGGGACAGAAGCAGGCTCTGCACTGAAAGCAGTGAGCCTGACACGGGGCTCGAACTCACCAACTGTGAGATCATGACTTGAACTAAAGTCAGATGTTAACCAGCTGAGCCACTCAGGCACCCCATGGATCACATTCTTAATTACTACACTATGTGGCCTCTAATATTTCCTGACTGCTGGTTATGCACTGAACACTCATTATGATGACCCACATATAAATGCCTGAATATAAATCACTGTACAGTTTTGGAGATTTTTACGGAGCTGATATCCTGCTGCAGAGCTCATTGGCCAGGGCACTGCTAACTTAATGGCGTGACTCCAGAGATCATTAGGTCAGTATCCTGCTCTGTAAAGTGGCTGCAGATAGAAGCAGGCCCTCACGGAGAGGATAATGACATAGTGAATCAGGTTAGCTGGTCTCGTAAGTTCCTCCCTGGCAATAAGCCAGGTGCTTATGGAAGCTGAATGGTTCTTCCAGTTGATTAGGGCAATCTGGGGCATCGCCACTCCTATGCCCTAAATGTTCACCTAGCAGACCAAAAGCCCAACACCTGCCCATCCCAGGTAACACTCCAAGCCTCCTGCCCTCCTGACCTCCTGTGGTTTACTGTGCTGTGATAACAGTTTCAGCAAGGGAGCTCACGCCTAATGAGGCCATGAGGTTTGGTTTTGTTTTTTGTTTTGTATTGCTGCAGCTTCTTTAAAGTTAAAAACAGTCTAACAGTAAAGCAATGATAGTATCTGCTGGTTTTGTTCTATCGCTAACTTGCAGGCTTTAATATTGCAACACATTTTATACTTTATTCATCCACTCATTCGCAAAACATTCAGTGAGACCACACAATATGCATGAATCTCTGACAGCTACCTTGAGACACCGAGATCTCTGCTTTGTGGGAATTGTCAGGAAGGAAAAACCTAATCATCTGTTCTATTTGCAGAAGTTACTAAACACCCAGTATATATTTTATTTTGCTTTTGTTATATATTTTTAAAAATTTTAAGTTTATTCATTTTGAGAGAGACAGAGAGAGTGAGTGGGGGAGGGGCAGTGAGAGGGGGAGAGAGAGAATCCCAAGCAGGGGCTCAAACTCATGAAACGAAATCATGACCTGAGCTGAAACCAAGAACTGGACGCTTAAACAACTGAGCCATCCAGGTACCCCTTGTTTTATTTCTTTTTATTTGAGAATAGTTGACACACAGTGTTACATTAGTTTTGGGAATACAACTTAATCATTCAACAACTATGTACGTGATGCTATATGCTCACCACAAGGGTAACTACCATCTGTCATCATATAATGTTATCATAATAAAATTGACTATACTCCCTATGCTGTTCCTTTCATCCCCATGACTTATTCATTCTATAACTGGAAGCCTGTAGTTGCCACTCTACTTCATCCACTTTGCCCATCCCCCACCCTCTGTCTCCAGTATAGCTTTTTATTTCAAAAAATTTTCCAATGTTTATTTTTGAGACAGAGGGCAACAGAGCACAAGCTGGGTAGGGGAACAGAGAGAGACAGAAACACAGAATCTGAAACAGACTACAGGCTCTGGGCTGTCATCACAGAGCCTCATGCGGGGCTTGAACCCACAAACCACGAGATCATGACCTGAGCCAAAGTCAGGACTTAACAGACTGAGCCACCCAAGCACCTCTCCAGTATAGCTTTTACTCATTTTTAATAGGGTAGGAAAGAAGTTACAGTCACAGAAAAACTACCATGGGTTAGGCATTATGATAGATCCTTTACATATAGCTGACCCTCACTTCAATATTATGAAATTGATATTATTTTTCCATTATTCTTATTATTTACAAACAAGGAAATGAAAACTCAAAAAATTAAGAAGGCAAGTACAAGATTGCACAGTTAAGGAAGGATGAGCAGTCTGGCTCCAGAAGTTCGTGTTTCTGTCGATAACTGGAAACTCCTCTTCATCCTGGTAATTCTGAGGACAGGTTGTTTGCAATAATTGTCAGGAAGAGACACTGAGGAATAATCTGGAACCATAACCCACAAAACCTAAGATCACTAGAGAAAACCTTTAAGAGAATGGACTGTAGGGTAGTCTGTATTTTACGTCCTTTCGTGATGAGTGCATTGAGTAGGACTTAGCTTTTTACAACTTCTGAATTATTTTCCCAGTCAGAATTCAAAAGATAAGTTTGCCTAAAAGACAGAGAATGGTGCTGGAGATCTGTGGGAAGCAACGGGAGGAGAAAGGCATGATTAAATTTAGGAAACTAACTGGATGTTTAAACGTAGACATGATTTGGGGGATTGCTCGCTGAACCTCACTGAATAACACATATTCCCCAGGACACGCCAGCCCAGGGGTAAAACAGGATTTTGTAGTCTTTTCTCTCTTACCACTTGCATTCAATATAGGGAAACCACCAGCTCCACTGTTTCTGGAAGGCATATAGATACCTCAGCCTTATTGTCGGAAGCCCTCTTCAGAAACTTTCAGCGTCCACAGATTCCAAGGGGTCCACCCTCTGTGGAGCCCCATGAAATTGCCTCCCCACAGCTACCCTTTCCCACCCCAAACTTAGGCTGCCTCCAGAGACTCCATCCCAGACTGAGCTGCGAGAACAACTGATTACCAGGAAGAATGGGGGCAAGTATGGCACTTAATTCCTGAAGCCACAGCCCCTAGGAGCTGAGAGACTTCTAACAAATGTATCTGTCTAGTGGTGCCCAAGATTGCGCAGTAAGCTTCTTTACTTTGTCTTTGACAAACAACTACGTGTGTTTGGGGAGAAGCTAAGGGTCACAGAGAATATCAACATTAGAGCAGCCGTCAGAACTCTAAAGTCAATGTTTACTAGGCATATGATGTTTATCTCTATTGCACATACATTAACTCCTCAAGGTCAAGGCCTGTATCCTATGCTCCTGTCTGTATACCCGGGACTCAGCACCTGTTCACAGTATGTGTCTAATACATGTTGAGCAGAATCAAGACACTTTCTCTACACCTTGCATTGCTTGCTAGTCATCAACATTGTATGCCTCATTTCCAATAACATTCCTCTTGTTGATTTTCCTAGTGATGATGGGGTCTCCTTTACGTCGTTTGGCCAATAGCTTTTTAAAGCCTCATGCTAGTGGATCCTGCAGCATCTAGAACTCTGGGCCTCTTCTTGGAACATTTCACCCATGGCACCATGAGAAGCTGCTGGCAATTCAGAGGTAGGAAAAGAAGGGGAAACTGCATGTGCATGTATGAGTCCACAACGCACCCCTAAACCCTTCATCCCAAGACATACCAAGTCAGGTGAGGGTAAAAATGGGGAGGAGACACAGTACATTCCACATAATGATCTTGTCAAAGCTCTAAGAGAAAAGATCATGTAAGAAAGAAACTACAAGTCAGCAATTCTGGAGAAAGCTTTTGAATTATCAGGCTCATGGACACAACACCTTCTACAGGATGACATTTCATCCCTTCCTTCTTTATAGTCAATAATTAGTTGTATATGAGTGGAAAAAGACGAGACCTGACATCTGAACCCAAGGGTTTGACTCCCCCAGCTTTCCCACTGCATCTAGAAAAGCTGACTCATGGGGGGCAGATAGCCATAATTATATATATTATATAAGTTATATAATATATATTATATAAATATAAATATTAATGTATATTGCATATATATTGGCTACAACTATATATAATGAATTGTGTGTGTATACATATATATATGGTGTGTGTGTGTGTGCGTGTGTGTGCGTGTATCACACATATGATCTAGGGTGGCAGCAAAGAGCCCTGAAAGTTGTATTCTGAACAATTATAGGTGGCACCATTTTATACCAATGTCTGCTATTGTCTTCCTGGGGCTCTTGGTTCTTTTCACAGCACTGGGCAGCTGGGAATCCCCAATGTTAAATTAGTTAAAATTGTAACAGGACTCTCTGTTTTGAACTAGCCTGGTTAATACTTGACAGGTGGCAGTGTTTGAAGACCGCCTTCTGAGAGTGAGTTTACAAGAGCACCCCAGGCACCCTCTGCAGAAGTATTTGTGCTAAATTCACAATCACTTTATTATTTTTTTTCCTTTAGAGTCTGCTGTAGTTTACATCTGTTTGCCCCATGAGTCCACTCGTAAAACAAGAGTAGAATTAACAGTTTGTGAGGATTCTTAGGGACTTTATATGTTTGTGAAAATGAAACTAATTCAACCTAACTCCGATGTAACTGCTGCTGCACGCCGCGCACAGTGCCCAGCAGCCCAGTGGGTTCCGCTAACGGTTGTTGACTGACTGATGAACAAGTTCCAGGGTTCTAATTGGCTACGGCCTTCCTGGCTGCTCTGATGATACATCGCTTTGGGTGGAAGATCCAGCCTATATCACTCAGAAACGAGCAAAACAAAACTAAACAAAAAAGACTGGTGTGTATGGGTAAAACTTAGAGTTTAAGTCTACACCAGCTCCTGACTCTGTGTCCTTCCTGGGCATCCCTGGACTGGACGCAGGGGGCATTAGATACATGATACACTCAGACCTGGTGAGGATGCGTTACTAATGCAACCCCGGCCCAGGACCTGCAGCCACCTGGGGAGACAGGAGAGGGCAAATTCAGTTCATACGAGGGAGGGCACTCAAATTCACCAAACTCATTGAGCAACTTTGGGCCAAGTGAGAGATAAAATGGAGAGATAAAAAGCACACTTTATTTTTCAGTAGGGTAAGATCAAACATAATTAATGAAACTGTGTGCTAAGTGCTATTTGAGAGTTACTAACAGGAAAATGCCTTGGGGGTCACTAAGGGTCACGCATGTTGAGACTCTCTTCTCTTCATCTCTGTCCCACCTGCTCTTTCCAGGTCTCCCCACTCTGTGAGATTTGCCATCATGTCTCCTTTGTGGGCCAGCTCCTCCTCCTCTATTCCCCATGGATCCTCTGAGCCCTCTTCCATCTGTGCCTTGTCTTCCAGAGCCCTAACTTTTAACGCTATGTTTAAGTTGATGAATTCTCAGGCTATGTTCCCAGCCTGATCTCTCCCCTGAGTAGGCAATCCTAAGATATATATGTTAATTTCCAAGATACCTGAAACATGTCGCTGCAAGAGAGATCGCTAAGGAAACAGGAACAAGATGGAGGGCCAAAGATGGAGTCGATATTGTCAGTATCCCTACACCTTGTGTGTGTGTCCTGCTGTGGAATGCACATCTCTACTCAGACTTCAAGCTTAATGTGGCGATTACAGAAATATTACTGCTCTTCACTCTCCCTTCTGTGCTTCTCCAAGTCTAACCATTTCAGTACATAGCACCACTAGCCACTCAGCTGCTTACACAACAAATCTAGGGGTTGTCCTGTTTTCCCCTGACTCTCAGATTTCACATCCAAACCAGAAGCAATGGTCTTGGCTCACCTCCAAAATAAATCCTCATTTTAAATACATCTTAGCATTACAACTTCTAAAACTCTGGTTGGGAAACTATAGTCTCTTGTATGAACCACTGCAATAGCTTCCTTTAGGTACTCATTCTCAATCCTTAGAATCTTTTTTTTTCATATTTTATTCATCTTTTCAAAGCAAAATTAAAACAAAATTTTCCTCCTTAAACTACTCAGTGACTTCCCATTGCAATGAGAATAAAATCCAAAATTCTTATCACAGCCTGCCAGCCCCTTCTACCCTCTCTGCCTCATCTGTCCCCTTAAATCTCTCCTCAATTTCTAATGTTTCAGACCCCTTGATCTTCCTTCTGTCTTCAATCACACCAAACCCTTCTTAATTTCACAGCCTCTGCATTCACAGTTTGCTTAAAGTGCCCTTCCTCATGACACTGGAATTCTACCCCCAATTCCTTCAGGGTTTGGCTTAAATGCCTCCTCCCCGGAAAGCTCTTTTCTGAGCATCTGAGACTCAATGGTCACCACCAAACTCCTTCTCTCTCTGCCTCTCTTTTATATTCATCGCAAATTGTGTTGCTGTCCAAAGTGTTGTTGTTAGTTTGTCTACCCACTTATTGGCTCTCTTCCCTATTGAGAGAACAGTGACTTTGATTTGCTCACCTCTGAATCCCTAGTGCCTAGAATAGAGTATGACACATAGCAAGGGCCCAGTAAATATTTGCCAGTGACCTTGTGAATGTCCGAACCAAGGGTGATTGGCTGCGAGGAACCCCCAGTGAGAGCTCAGCTTGTCCAGGATAGTTGCCACTGTATTGTGAGGGGCTGGATCCAATGATTAGCTTGGTCCTTTGTGAACTGGAGACACTGGGAGTAAGGCTCTCAGTAGCACCAGGGGAGGTAGAAGCACAGATAGAAGTAATGTCTCTGGTGGCCCATGAGAGTGGAGGGGACTGGAAATGAGCTGCTGCGGAGACAGCAAAATGATCAGATTGCCAAAGTGCTGCAGAGCCTGGACTATCAAATGGTTCTCGGAGAGGCCTCACCCTGGAGCTTGCAAGAAGATGGTTGTCTCTTTCCTTACTTCGTCATTAACTAAGTTAGCCTGAATGTGTCTCTGTTCCTTACGCTTTGCAAGAGACTAACTAATGAAAGCTTATTATATCTGCACATCAGCTGAAAGGGTCCTGGGAGAGACTTGCCCAAGATTGCAGAGGTGCCCATTGCTGAGTCAGTGCTTGAACTTTTCCACTATATTAGTTGCCTAATTTCAGCCTCACAACTGTCCTAGAAGAGAGGAAAGAAATGGACTATGCTGAGAAAGAATCTCTTATCCCTTAGGTATATCTGGATGACTAGCTACAGAGAATGCTATACTGGAGGTCCATGCTTTAGATTCACAGGGGCTAGAGTAAATTGGCTCCTTAGATAAATTTAAATCCTGAGAATTCATGATGTCATATTAGGGGATAGGGGAAGCATGGGTATGACTTGAGGTATCTCTGCTCACAGTGGGTTTTCTTTTTCATAGTCATGTGGAAGGCTCATTCATTTGGAGATCTTAGTATGATAATTCTTCTTTGGGAATTTCCGTCACCAAAACATTCCCCTAGTTAAACTTCCATTCAGGTCTAAAGTCCACAACTTTCTATTTTCTGCAGTCATTCTTCTGGCCAATGAAGCTTTGAACTTCTAGTCCGTGATACCCTTAGTGATCAAGAGAAATGACAATGTCTTCCTTGTTAACAATGATATAGTCCTTTGGAAAGGATGTAGTGGTTGAACCACAAGTAGGGTCCCTCCTTGTAAGGTAATTCTGTGTTTTCATAGGACAGTGACCCAGCATCGGGAGAAAGTGATTTTACCTTCACATAGACCACTCTCAGCCTAGATTTCCACCTAAATCTTAATGTGCTATGATACCGACTTTCCTCAAAAAGGGCAAACCATGCCTGACCAGATCTAACCCTACTATTGTTCAAAGACCCCCATTGTGATACAATATCCCTCTCATCATACTAAGCTATAAAATCTAGAGTGCAGAAAGTCAAAAAAGATTTGTTCCCAGGTAATTTTTCCCCATTAATTTATTGAGAATCATAGGCAAAATATTTGGGACTCTCTGTGAGAGAGTATCCACCACTGGCTATGGAAGATTGTATCCTAGATATACCTCAGCTATTTGGAAGGACCAATGGTCCCCAGAGTTTGGCATTTCATCAAATGCAGCAAAGCATCTGGAGAGTTCTTATTGCCAAGGCTTTGAACATGTAGACACATGCTCTTGGGAAATTTTCACAGGCAAATAGTCACATGCTAACCTGTGGAAGGCCCAGGAAGGGCCTATCACCAGGTAGCCCTACCACTAGACAGGAGAAATCGGAGTCATGGGTCTGGATATTCTCTATTTCTCCTGATACCTAAACAGGAAGAAATGGGCAAACCAGATCATAGCAAAAATGCAGGCTATACTTTCAGATTCACTTGGTTATTGAGGTATTATTCTACCTAAGAACTTTTTATAAGTTACCATCCATGAAATTATTTTGAAAAAAATCCAGTCTTTTTTTTTAATGTTTTATTTATTTCTGAGAGAGAGAGAGAGTGTGAGCAGGGGAAGGTCAGAGAGAGAGGGAGATACAGAATCCGAAGCAGGTTCCAGGCTCTGAGCTAGCTGTCAGTACAGAGCCGGATGGGGCTTGAACCCACGAACCGTGAGATCGTGACCCGAGCTAAAGTCTGACGCTTAACTGACTGAGCCACCCAGCCCTCCCCACCCAAAAAAAGTCTAGTCTTAAACCAGGAAGCAGAACAATACCATATGAATTTTAAAACAGGTAATGCGTGGGCCTTAGCACACTAAAAATGTACTTCATGTTAATGGTACTATTACATGCATCAGATTCTGTTGTTGGTAAGCTTATTTACTGCCTTGAAGACTTTTTTTTAAAATGCTTTTTCTGCTTTTTTTTTTTTTATTTGAGAGAGAGACAGTGTGAGCAGGGGAGGGTCAGAGAGAGAGAGATAGATACAGAATCTGAAGCAGACTCCAGGCTCTGAGCTAGCTGTGAGCTGCGTCCAATGCGGGGCTCAAATCCACGAACTGTGAGATCATGACCTGAGCCGAAGTCGGACGCTTAACTGACTGAGCCACCCAGGCGCCCCAACTGCCTTGAAGACTGTTTGAACTAGTTTTTAAAGCTAATGGGTACTTGTCTACCCGAAAATTTTGAGGTGCTATTTTGCCCAAGGAGACAGAGTGAGAGACTTAGAGAATGTCTGTCCCCCTGGGGTTCTTTCTAAGCATGTATAAAGCCATTATATTCAAAATGAAAGCAAGATAAAAATACTGAACTGCATACATACCATTAACATATACTGATGAAACACATCCAAGACACCAGCCATAAAAGGAGCCAAATGTGAAATGCCCACACCCTACCATTCCTGCCCCACCCCCACAGTGTGTTTAAAAAAAAAGAGAGAGAGTCTCTCCAATAAGCCAAGAGTGGAGACCATGAATGCTGTGCAGGAGTCATTCAGTGAAAAACCAAATTAACACTAATTATATTCTGGCTTGCTGTGGTGCAGCCAGTGTGACTTCACAAGGGAAAATGGCATCCGCGGCACTAGGTGGCATCATTCTGACACATTTACAGACCATTAGCCAGCGCTAATATCATTTCAAAGGGCTTGTGTCAAAGTGGGGAGGGCAGTGGAGGAGTGCCACTCAGTCCCTTGCGATCTGTGAGTGAAAACTCCCAGCACCCGGTGGAGAGGGAGGGCTTGTGCTAGGCTTGGGGGTCCATTCCTGGATTACCGGACTCCCTCAGTGTAGGTCACTCAGGATGGGTTGTGTCCTTGGGCATATACAAAGCTTCTGGAAACTTCTCTTTTTTTGGGGGGGGGGGCAGGGTGGTGGCCTTGTCAGTAAACGCCCTTGCCTCATTAACTCATAGAAAGATGTAAGTTCTTTCTCGGAGTCTGAGATTAATGGCCACGTGATGCAGGTGCTTCCTGGGTGAAAGTGGTAGTTTGTTTCCATAATTGGAGTTTGTGAATTAGATCCCTTAGCCTCGCAGGCTTCTACCAGAGGGAGGTGGGTAGGTTGACTGTGACCTAACAGAGATGCTAGACTGGTGGGGAATTCAAAAAACATTCATGGATTTCAGAGAACTAGGGCAGGAGAATCTGCCACTCACAGTAGGGTCCAGAAGCAGCAGGCTGGCATCCCTCGGGGAGTTATTACAGGTGAGGAGTCTCAGGCCACAGCTCTTCTAAGACAGAATCTACATTTCAATAAGATCTCCAGGTGATTCCTGTGAGCATTAGAGGTTGAGAAGTGCTGGTCTGGTCTAAACTCCTGACTGAAAGGATGCTTTTTAAGAGAAGGGGATATTTTTTAAATGAATTTCTATACTAAAAGCTCTTGGACTTCCTTGGGCCCAGCCCTCCACCAAACCTCTTCTATCTGCCTGCCTTTATGTCCTCATTTACCACTCTGTCCCTCTACTTCTTCTATATGCCTAGCTCATACATGCTGCCCTCATGGCCATCTGGATCTTGCCAGCAGAAGGCCTGCTCTGCAGTTACAGAAGTTGGAAAATAGTAAAAGCACCCAATTTAGACCATAACAACTGAATCCAAACCTCAGTTCTGCAGAATCCTGAAAAGTAAAGTCTTTTCATTTGCTCTAATAACACCCATTGTCCTGGATGCAGAGATGAAATAGCATATGTAGATGAACTGTATGAGCTATAAAGCATTAAAGGTAAACCCAAGGTCTTATTCCCCAAGGGGCTGTGTTTGAACATATATTCATAAAAGAGGCAATATTGTGCAAAGGTTAAGGGAGTGAGCTCAGAGCAGATTGCTGAGGTTCAGGTCCTAGAGCTTCCTGGTTTGAACACATTTGACTCAGTTTCCTCATTAGTCATAGTAGGTACTTACTACCAGGATGGGGCCATTGTAAGAAGTCAAAGAATTAATGTGCATGACATACCTAAACACAACTTATAGATGCCAGCTGTGATTACTATTTGTCCATAAATATCCATAATATCTATAAATATTACCAATAATTACTGCTAGTGCAGGTAACTTTACATCGGGGAACTTTATATATATATATTTGTGTATATACATATATACATGTATATATACATATATACATATATTTGTGTATATTTACATATTTGTACATATATACATATAAATGGTATATATATATAAATATATATGTATATACATATATGTACAAATATATATACCATTTGTGTGTGTGTGTGTGTATACCTATATATGGAACAAACTCAGAGGTATTTGGGAGTGGGAGGAGAAGGAGAGAGACACTGACAGAGATCCAGAGATACAAAGGTATAGAGTAATACCTAGGCTTAGTGAGAAGCAGTCTTTGGAAAATAAATGGGTACACTTTATATTAGTCCAGAAAAATAAGCATTGAAGGGTATAACTGCAAACAAATGATTATTTGTCACAGTTCAGAGCCAACATAGACTGCAGTTGCTTGGTCAGTGCCTATGTCAGTGCTTGGTCACCTGCAAGGATCAAAGTGACATAATTGTGCATGAGGCTAATTCTATGTATTATATGAATAAGCCATCATACCATGTCCTTAAGTAAATAAACCCAAGTTAAAGAGAGCATAGTTTTATGCAACACAATAAAATTATGGAAATTCATTGAAATGCACTTACCTTAGTTCTCTAGAAAAGGCTTCCTATGCTGTAGATCTCCAGAAAGAGCACTCAAGGAAATCCCACTAAACCAGAGCCCTGACCTTAACTGTTCCCTTTCTGACCATATAGGAGACTACAGGATTCTGTGAAATCCTGACATGGCCTCTTTCCTGTGGCCCTGGGAAGCCCCACCACAGTCATTGATCCAGGGCCATCTACCATCCCAGCCATTTCTCATAGCAGCTCAATCTGCTCACATAGCCATGATCCTTTTTCCCTGGGATCTTCTTCTGTCTCGTCTCCTTTAAAGGAGTGTTTAATGTCTCCTTGCATTTCTATTTTCTAGACAACTAACTCTACTTCTCCTTTCTCACTCTCTTTGCTATGTATGCTCATATCCTGTCTAGCTATCCAGAGCTTCCACTATGGAGGGTTTAGACAGCCTCTTCCCAGTTCCTTGTGCATTTGCCTTGTGCTCCTGGCCATCACATTAGAGACCGTGCTCTTGAAAGAGGATCCTTCTTGCACTATAGAACCTTTCTCTTCACTGTTGAGGTTTTCTTCCCTTCCCCCAATGTCCCCTTTGGGTCCTCTGTTGAGCACAACACCCCACTATGGTACTCCATTCTACTACCATTAGTCGTACTTGCCATCTGAAATGCTGCCATCATGTATTCTGAATGTAAATGCCTCTCAGAGGAGTATCACTAATTAAGTCATGAATGAACATGTCGGGGAGGCTAGTGAAAGGGGCTCCAACAACTTAGTGTCTTAGGTTTGGTCAAATGGTACAAAATTGTACAGTGTGAGGAAGTTCTTATTGGACAAATATCACCTTATCATGAGAGAAAGCAAACGGGCTATCTAGTCGTGACTGAATTCTCAGGAGGCTACATTTTGCAGTAAACAAGGTATAATGAGACAGTATTCTAAGAAAGCTTTATTCTGCCTCAGTTATTCTCAGATGTTAATCATACCAGGAAGATCATTTTCACAGTTCTCCAAAAATAATTATACATATGAAATTCCATGGATTTATGTTTGAAGTATTCAGATCTTTCTAGAGGCCAAAGGACTCCACAGCTTCATTGAAAATGCAGTTATCAGAGGTGCCTAGGTGGCTCAGTTGGTTAAGCATCCGACTTTGGCTCAGGTCATGATCTCACAGATCCTGGGTTTGAACCCCGCCTCAGACTCAGTGCTGGCAGTGCAGAGCCTGCTTGGGATTCTCTCTTTCCCTCTCTCTCTCTCTGCCCCTCCCCTGTTCTCTCTCTCTCTGTCTCTCTCAAGAAATAAAGAAACTTAAAAAAAAGGAAAAAGAAAATTCAGTTATCAGTCTTGCCCACTGATACCATGATGGTGGATCAAATGCTCTTAAAAATATGTGCTTTGGCAAGGAGTAATTTAGTGACATTTGCATACATTTTTCCCGACAAAAGTTCTGGGAGACAGTCTGGATCTCCTGCTCCAACATGTACAGTGATGTGCCCAGAGAAAGCCTAAAACAGTCAGCTAATAAAAATGATTGGGATTAATGATTATTTTTCTTCCTTCCATTCATGAAAATCCTTTCTCTGAGTGGACTCAGTGTATGTAGAGCACAGATTCATGAACAAAAAGAAAGAAAGAGGATGAAACTGATGAGTGGCCTTTCCTTTGGTTTTTAAATAATCTCCAAAATCCATTGATTACAAGCACGTTCACACATACATTTCAAGGTATCAGTCTGGTTTTTTATTTCATTCACATGCATGCCCTCCCTGTCTCTCTGCTACTCCCTGTCTCTGACTCTCTTGAATTATTTAATGTTTTTCCCCAGTTAATCTAAATTAGAGGGTTTTTTTTAAGGGTTGGGGGGATGGGAAGACACTAAAAATAGTCACTGAAGCCAGGATATATTACACCAACTGCTTTTGCCTCTGGTGGTTACTGGAGTTTCCTTTGTTGTCTTGTTTGATTGTTTCATTTATATGGCAGGTTAGACAGCAACAGACTTCTGTTATTGCCTTTTCTCAGTGGTGGATTTTTTAGGCTCCGATCCCCCTGAGGCAGCCACTCCCCATCCGCAGCTGGTGACAAGAGGTGCTGTTGCCCTCAGTACTTACACCTACTGGAGAAAGATCAACAGAGATGCTATTAAGTGGCATGGAGTGTCTCCATTTTTAACTGTTTAGGCTTTCGTTGAGAGAGAAACACGCACGCGCGTGCACACACACAAACACATACACATGCGCGCGCGCGCGCACACACACACACACACACAGACAGACAGAGAGAGAGAAATTGAACAAAAAATGCTAAGCGAGAGATCATTGGACCAACTGGCACCTTCTAGATTCTTTCTGTTCTACTTCTGCAGCTGCTTGATTGCATTTTTTCTTTGTTCTTGTCTTTCCATCCTCTCCTTTAAGGATATGCTGATTTTTGCCGCTGTTTTTCAATAAACAGAACTAATATTCTAACCAAATTGCAACAGAAGTACGTTAAAGTGAGAAAGACATTTGTAGGGCCAGGGTTTTAGAAACACAGTGAGAGTATGAGGATCAGAAATTCAATCCCCGGGGCTATTTTTTAAAGTTCTCCCAGGAAACTTTGGGTCATTAGTTCCTTTCTAACTTTCCATTACTCTTTTAGTTAATGTAGCCACAGAGTCATCCTTGGCATAAAACTGGGAATGAGGAGATTTATGGAGGAAACGGAAGTGAAACTTCATGAAATTAAACAGATTAGATGGTTCTGGCAATACTTCAGGCGATAAATTAGCACTGTAAATTGAAGAGACCCAAAAGAATCTTCACAGTGAGGAGACTGCCCTGCAGTCTTAGGGCACATTGGCTGCCTCTTTATTTCCATGGAGTCCATCCAGCAGAGAGCTGGGATACAGAGTCTCCAAGCCCTCTCTGTTGTTTTTGCTGTTGTTGTCTTTTATTTTTTGTTATGGGCACTAAAAACAAATTAAGGAAATGTAAGGTTAAGGAACCTCATCTTGTCTTCAATTCAAAGCCAAAACCACTTTGATCACCTACTATGTGCATAGCACTGAGGTGTCTATGACCATACTCCATAAGAAACATTTAAAAATTTTTAAGAAGGAGGGAGACCCTGAAGCCAAGTATGTGAAGTTAAACCATAAAAAGGAGGATGGCAAATATCTTTAAGAAGATTATCAGAGAAAGGGAGGAGTCTCTCTAATACATTGTTCAATAACAATGTAAGTCCCCAGGTGATTTAGGTTAAGTCCTAAAGAGCATCAATCGCCTGGCTGTGGTAAAATCATCATTGGGAATTGAAAAATGAGCAAGATTTGGACAAGTGTTATAGACAGAAAAAAACTATTTAAAAAATTTTTTTAATGTTTTGTTTATTTCTGAGAGAGAGAGAGAGAGCATGAGCAGGGGGGGGTCAGGGAGAGAGGGAGATACAGAATCTAAAGCAGACTCCAGGCTCTGAGCTAGCTGGCAGCACAGAGCCTGATGCGGGGCTTGAACCCACGAAGCGTAGGATCATGACCTGAGCTGAAGTCGGACGCTTCGACTGAGCCACCCAGGCGCCCCCAGAAAACAAATATTTTAACTGTCTCCCTTCTTCAAAACCAAAAACCTGTGAGCTAACTTGGTTTATCTTTTAGAAAATGCCCAAAGTCCTGGCTATTTTCTCATTTGAATAAACCTGATAGGTTCTGATAAATATCACAAACTCACCCCCTGAGCAAACTGAGGAAAATTTGGTGATATCACATCATAGAATACCCATCATGAGAAAGGCCTTCCACATTCTGTGACTTCAATCTCATTTCTATTCTTGATTAGTCTATAATGGGATTTCATTTTAAAACTGGGAATCCTTTTCATAAAAACATAATCTTGAGAAACCGCTGAGTAATTTACAAATCATTTCATCAGTGTTGCATGGCACAGGATAAGGAAATTTTTAAAATGTTATACTTTACTTAAGGACAGTCTATAATTCAAAATTAACAGATATGTTTCAGTATAATATTTAGTAATATTAATGGCATATAAGAATAAATTTTCACTTTTTCCCATTTAACATATTTGCATTAGTTAATTTAATATTTAATTATGTAAGAAAGAGCATTATCTGTACAGATTTTTTTTAAATATGTTGAATTTGGTTTGGGGCATCTGTATTAAAATATGAGTTGAAAATTAACTCTTTTACAACATCAAAATCTTTAAAAATGTTATTATAACTTCTTTTTTGGTGGGGTATCTGGGTGACTCAGTTGGTTAGGCATCTGAATTCAGCTCAGCTCATGATCTCATGGCTAGGCTCATGAGTTTGAGCCCTGCAGCAGGGACTGGATGGTGTCAGCCAGAGACTGCTTCAGATCCCCTATCTCTTCTCTCTCTGGCTTCTCACCCACTTGCATGAGCAGGCTCTCATTTTCTCTCTCTCAAAAATAAATATAAAAAAAATAACTTCTGGGGTGCTTGGGTGGCTCAGTCAGTTGAGCATCCAACTTTGGCTCTGGCTCAGGTCATGATCTCACAGTTCATGAGTTCAAACCCCACATAGGGCTCTGTGCTGACAGCTCAGAGCCTGGAGCCTATTTTAGATTCTGTGTCTCCTTCTCTCTCTGCCCCTCCCCAGCTCACGCTATCTCTAGCTCTAGCTCTCTCTCCCAGCTCACACTCTGTATCTCTCTCTCTCTCTCTCACACACACACACACACACACACACACACTAAACATTAAAAAAATAAAAGAATTGCTATCCTCTCAAAAAATAACTTCTTGTTTGGAAATTATGTACTTTATATTAAAGTAATTGTTACTTTTTAAATATATTTTTTCTGTTGTGTTTCTAAAGGACAAAATAATGGAGAAAGATTTGGACTATAATTTGTGCTGTCTTTGTAAATAATACGTCTTAGATATGGATAGTCTTTATTCCCAACAAATAAACAGCCAAATTGGCCATAATATATGTTTCTAATATGTGTTTTGAAGGACTGGAGATAAGGGAATGTAGGAACTGTAACCAGGTAAGTGTACATTGTGGGTTTTGGGGAAACTTTTTAGGGAGAGCTAGCACAGTGTGATGTTAGGAGGGGGACCGTAGAGCTAGGTACCTGAATTTAAATCCATTTTCCCCACTTTCTAGCTGTGTGACCTCGAGCAAGTGACTTAACCTTTCTGTGCCTCAGTTTTCTCATCTGTAATATTGGGATAATATTAGTGCCCACACACCCTATGAAATTATTAAGAAAACCAAATTAATTAGTATTTTTTAAGTTTATTTATTTATTTTGAGAGTGAGAGAGAGTCCCAGCGCAAGTGGGGGAGGGGCAGAGAGGGAAAGAATCCCAACCAGCCTCTGCACTGTCAGCATAGAACCCAAAGCAGGGCTCAAACCCATGAGTCACGAAATCATGACTTGAGCTGAAGTTGGATGGATGCTTAACTGACTGAGCCACCCAGGTGCCCCTTAATTAGTATTTTTAATTTTTAATTTTTTAAAAAATTTTTTCTAAGTTCATTTATTTATGAGACATAGTGACAGCATAAGTCGGGGAGAGTCAGAGAGCAAGGGAGACACAGAATCTGAAGCAGGCTCCAGGTTCCAAGCTGTCAGCACAGAGCCTGACACAGGGCTCAAACTCATGAAGCGTGAGATCATGATGTGAGTTGAAGCCGATGCTTAACCGACTGAGCCACCCAAGCGCCTCTTAATTAGTATTTTTAAAGCAATTAGAACAGTGCCAAATATATGGTGCTTGCTATACAGATATTAAATAATCGTTTATATTCTCCTCACTAATCTGTATTAAAATTAAAACATCAGTGTTTTTTTACGTTTATTACTTGTATAAATCCTGATGTCTAAAAGTAAAAAATGATTTTAAAATGTGTAATGGTTTACATATAAAATGTGGCTGGATCATATACAGGGTCACCAAATCAATCAGTCAGCATGCAAAGTATGTCCTTATTTGCATATGTTCAAGCTCCTCCTCCTTTAAGGGAAAACATTTAGATAATTATTTTCTAATTGAAATCGAAACCGACATCATTACCAACTTTTAAACAGAAATTTCTTGAAATATCTTTACAAACCCCATGATTTGGAAAACCAAGCCAACAATAAATCTATATATTGACATATCAATATCAATATGATATATATCAATATAGTTCTAGATCTGAAGGCAGCTCATAGTACCTTTGCAAAGCTTGCTTTGATTTGAGCTCAATATAGGAAAAAGTTTCAAGCTTACACACTCTCAGGGTAGCTTGTACAGCTGTGCAGGCTGTATACTGCACATCTTCAAGGGCTCCTGAGCCATTCCTGTGGCCACCAAAAGAGTACAGCTGAGCAGCCCTGGATGCACTACTCCCTGTGTGATCCATTGGGCCATTTAGGACCAATGTTGTTTGTTCCTTGTCACAACAAATATCTTCAAATACTTGAAGATAGTGATATTATTCTGAGTCTTCTCTTCTCCAAGTTAAACATCATTATAACTTTCATCAGTCCTGCCTCATATGGCATGTTTCCAAATTCCAAGTTTGTCCATTATACCTTTATTGAGTCTTGACTCTGTCAGATGGTATACTAGGTTGAGGTGATACCACACTGAATAAGGTATAGCCTCTACCCTCAAACACCATATATTCCGTGCCCCAGGTTGTGGTACTCTCCTTATATTCTATCTAGCACTTAACAACTTACTTAGTTGATGAAGTCTGGATAGTATCTTGCTTTCTTCATTGCTGCAGCCTAATGCCAAGTTGCTGAGTGTCCAAACTCACATATTCTGTTAGCTACATCTCTCTCTGCCCAGTCCTTAGCACTTTAATATGTAGAGCTTTTTTATATACTTTTTCATGCTTAATTTCACATTCTACCAAAATAGATTTGGTCTATCAAGTCCCAATTATCAACATTTAAAAAATACTCAGTATGTTCATTGCCATTGCTAATGATATGGCATTTTAAGTCATCAGTTAAAAATGTTAGACAAGGCAGAGTCCCCAGTGAAGCTGTGCCATCCAGTACCATTCCTACTCAGGAACCATTTCCCTATGGCTTCTGCTATTTGCACACTGACTATTTATGCATTTAGTCCTCAGACTTATCCAGGAAGCTCTCATGCAAGGCTTTTTGAAATTTTTCCCTGAAGTCTTGCTTTTATGTTGATTGTACTTCCCTAATTCTTGGTCTAAGGATCCTATCAAAGAAAGAATGGGAGACTCCATGTTGGTTCTTAATGATCTCTACTACATTCCCCAGGATTCTTAAGGCAGCCCTTTAAAAAAAAGTCCTGATTNTTAGTAGGTTCTTTGCAAAATGTTCCTTTACACCTCTTAAAACTTACCCTGGCAACTCCTGGTCATCAGTTCTGGGATCCTTCCTGTTCTCGAAAATTCCTCTAAGGATTAAGGATTACAAATTCAGCCATCTTAATTGCAAATCCTCTCTGAGGAGCTAAAGGCCATGGTGGAACTCTCCAAAGCCGGCAGGAAGCATCCCTTGCCTCAGACAGGATCATCCTAATTAATAATAATCACAATAATATTGTGCATTGCATTTTATCCAGGGACACCTGAACAGCCAAATGAATGCTTTATGAACGCTATTTAATTAAGCCTTATGACAGTCCCATGAGGGGAACCTGGAAACTGAAAGATTGGTTCAATCTCTGCATAGGTAAGGAGACCTATCAGGAGGTGTGGGGCAAGAGTGCAGGGGGAGACAGACTAGGAAGTTAAAGAGCAGGACTGACGGCAGATATGCACTGCAACCTTTCTTTTTTTTAATTTAATTTTATTTTTTTTACAAATAGTTTATTGTCAAATTGGTTTNAAACTTTCTAACCAGCCACCAGCCACTAGCTACACACTGGGAAGAAATTCTTACATCTGAGTCTTTCTGAATGCTCTGGTGGAGTTTTATGTTTGTCCCTCCAAAATAATAGCAATGTTCTATGTGATTCACTTTTCTAGATGTGATTTTAAATTTACTTAAGGAAATGCTGATTCGCCAATGTTTGTATTTCCTCTCAGCCTCTTGCTACACACACACACACACACACATACACACCCTTTGGTTACCTCTCTGGGGCTCAAATTTGTCAGCCACAAGACTGAGGCAGTTAAGTAAAGCAAATGGCCACATTCATTGTCAATTCCAAGCCCAGACCCTGCTCCATCATATTGCAGTGGTCAGAGCCTCAAGGTCTAGCTGGGGGAAGTTATCCCTGATTCATCAAGGTCAGTTCCACTCTTGCCCAAGAGGTGGGTATGAGTGCACAGGTGCATAGCCTGAGGCACCGACTGGTGTCTGCTCTGCCCTGGGAAGCCAGGCTCTTTGGAGAACTTCCCTAATCACCTAAAACAAAACCAGAATAAACAGTTCAACCTCTTCTTTGTGAAGCTCCCTTGAGAAATAAAGTCTGTGTGATATTGAGTAATGGAAAAAAATAATTTGAAACTTCCTATATTGACTTAAACGTGAAGGGACTATTTTTTTTTTAATACAGAGGACTTTTGAAATAAAACTTTACCTCCCTGAGAAGCATTTGCTAAGGTAAATTGTCTTAACGTTGCACTCAACCACAAAATCAAGGTGTGTTGAGTTGAGTGAAAATAGGTTTAACGGAATGCTCTTTCCCAACTGAGTTTACTGTCTTCCTTCACACTTCGCCACCAGCTAGCACTCACATACCTGAGAAGTCTCTCAGTAGGGTTCTCTGGCAATAACTTTCCTCTCCTGTGTAACAGCTCACAGTTCTACCTTCCTGGATGGACCAAATGATGGACAAGAAGAAAGCAGACACAGGAATAACTGGTTACTAACATAAGCATCAACAACTGGTGATTTAGGTTGCTCTGTGTTCTCTGTTGAAAGTCATCCTGGGATGTCATTCCTGTACTTTGTGGGAAACTGCCCTAATTTTCATTTTTACCTTTCTGTCAGGGAATGAAGTCAGTACAGGAGCCATCATGGAATTCAGCATAGTCAGAACTGCTGACACTTATTTCTCTATTATTTACTGTGTGTGTGTGTGTGTTTCTGTCTTTCTCATCTCTTTTTCTCTCTGTCTCTTTGTCTCTGCCTCCCTCTCTCTCTACACACAAACACACACACACACACACACAAACATGGAGAAAATGTGCACACATTCAAATATGCACAAACAGGAGATATAGATATTTACATATCTATATATCTATATCTCTATATATTCTTTTTCATCCATTCACTGCCAACACCAATTGCTTCAGAGATGAGGAAATGAAATGCTATTTTTAGAGAAAAGACTGATCTTTCATATGGATTGTCCATAAAATGACACATCCCGCCACCCATTCAAACCTCAAGGCATTCAAGTGCTGCTTTGTTCCAATGCTTACTTCTATTCAAAGTTCATAATCTAAGATTAAATGGGCCTCCCTCAGCCAGAAGAAAAGGCTCCACCAGCACTTCTACTGATGCCCTTCTTTCTGGGTCTGCCCTAAGTGGGAGAAAGAATGAACTTGGACTTTTCAAAACTGGCTGCCCAATTATATTTTTAAAAAGATGTTTTGGTGACATCTAGAGGCATTGGGTAATAGCACTTATTAATAATGATTCTTCCCACTCATAGGGTGTCTCATGTTGTGCGAGCCCCCAGCTCTTTACACACATTAATTAATTACGCATCACAGCACCCCTGTGAGGTAGAGTAGGTAAGCATTATTATGTGCAAAGGATTTATTGATTTTTCAAAGCAATATATAGCTGAGGCACAGAGGGGAAACCATAGGAGCATGAATTAAGGAAGAAAAAAAAGAGATACAGTGAATGTAAAAGAAAACAAATAAAACGAAGAATTACCCCCACTGTGCTCTTTCGAAGGGAATGATTACTTCACAAGTTTCAAGGGCCTGAACATTAGCTAATTTGGTTGTTAGCAACTTACGCAAAGGCAATAGGAAATTGGAAGGAGAGAATCATCAATAAAATGTCCAAACCTCCTTTGCAACCCCATTCTCGGTGCTCCCTGCCATGGGCACTCCTCCACTGGGTGCTCCTAGTAGTTAGTAAGAGGCTGTGCCAGTGGGACAGCCTTCTGGTTTATGATGGAGGCATTTGGTTATGGCGGGGGGTCGGGATGGGGTGGGGAGTGTAGAGAAGGAGGGAAAAGAAACCACAGCCAAGTTTCTATGCAAAAATATGCTTGGAGGCTGTGGAATTTAAACTATGCCACTGAGCACAGCTATAAATTGACTATTTTTTGGAATTCTTCTAGTCTTGTTTTATGGTAGTAGCTCAGCTGCTATTTTTTTTTTAATGATAACTATTCTAGGTTCTTATTTTAGGTATGGTTCTTATTTATTTTCGTGGAGCTAAAACTTCTGGGGCTTACTATTCATTTTCAAGCTGAAAGGTAATATTCTGCTTAAAAAGAAACGTGTCATAAAATCACTAGCTTGCAGATACCAAGACATGATAGAAGACGTGAAAAATGCTTTATATTCTTCATATAAGTTATTGTAATGCTTCATTTTTATGAGGATAACAGTAAGTTGCCTTTAAAACAGCTTATTTTGTCCAAAACTCATACTTATTGGGTTTGAAAAAAAAAACTGTAGCAACAGAGTAAAATGAACATAAGTGAGCATAAATGGCTCTCAGGGACTTGGGAGTGCATATCCTCAGAGTTGACACTGAAATTAAAAATGACCACCTTTAGGGACGCCTGGATGGCTCAGTCAGTTAGCACCTAATGCTTGATTTCGGCTCAGGTTATGATCTCACTATTCGTTAGTTCAAGCCCCACATCGAGCTCTGTGCTGGCACCTTGCAACCTGCTTGGGACTCCCTCTCTCTCTCTCCCCCTCTCTCTGCCCCATTCCCGCTCACACTGTCTCTCTCTGAAAATAAACAAACCTAAAAAATTAAAAAATTGACCACCTTTAGGGGTACCTGGGTGGCTCTGTCGGTTGAACCTCTGATTCTTGATATCAGCTCAGGTCATGATCCCAGGGTCATGGGATCAAACCTCATGTTGGGCATAGAGCCTGCTTGGGATTTTCTTTCTCTCTCCCTCTGCCCCTCTCCCCCAGCTCTGTCCCTCTCTCTCTCTCAAATTAAAACAACAAAAAATGACCACCTCTCTCCTTACCCAGCAACCCACTAGTTGCTCTTCTCCCACATTCCCAGGGATATTGGACCCACGTCTGTCACCATAAACACTGCCACCTCTGTTGCATCTTTGTGGAAAATTAAACCCTAGACCTAGACTCAAAATGAGAGAGAGAGAGAGAAAATGCTGAGAAAGGCAAGGCTCAGTAGGAAGCCTGCCCCTGGACACAGCTTCCTGGTGGACTTCCTTCTTCCATCTCTACTTCTTATCATCATACTGACAGAAATTCCACCAATCCTAAATTTGTCAGCATAAGTTTTTTCCTATATTTTAAAACTTCCTATGTGACTGATTTGTCTATCATTCACTCCTTGGAATGAAGTCTCAACCTGTAGCTCCACCCAGCTCTATTGAATACATTGGAATTTTATTTGAGGCCGAGGTGAGATGAGTCACTTGGAACCGTGGCTCACTTCGGGGAGAGGCAGGCCAGAGAGGTACCCGATACCAGTCATAAGACCCCGGGAAGCCGGTGAAGAGGGCCGCTGGGTAAAAGAAAGGTGTGTAATTGGAAGAGAGGGGCAGATGCCCGACAAACCATCGATCTCTAAATGTTGCCTGTGTTTGTCTCAGTGACTCTGAATGAGGAAATAAAGCCTTCCTCTTCCGCTTCCTGCTCCACCCTCCTGATCTTTACCTGACCTAGAGCTCCCATGCATCACGTCTGTGCTACCACCTGACAATGCTCTGGACAGAGGCTTCAGGAGCTCACCGGGGAATCCGAACACCATCAATAATCTTGTTTCTCAGGGGAAATGTCTTTAAAGTTCTGAATTATGAGATAAAGAGGCAGTTTTGAAAACCTCCCCCTTCAAAATCTGAGACTGCTTTACTGTTATCAAATAAGTAGTGATTAGGGGCGCCTGGGTGGCTTAGTCGGTTGAGCGTCGGACTTTCGCTTAGGTCATGATCTCGTGGTTCGTGGGTTCAAGCCCCGCGTCGGGCTCTGTGCTGACTGCCAGCTCAGAGCCTGAAGCCTGTTTCAGAGTCTGTGACTCCCTCTCTCTCTGACCCTCCCCTGCTCATGCTGTCTGTCTCTCTCTCCTAGAAATAAAATTTAAAAATTAAAAAAAAAAATAAGTAGTGATTAGAGAGCCAAGGCAGCCCCTTTGCAGCTATGCGGCACCATGTTTCTTTTAGTTTTAGTACTTGGTTAAGTTCATGGGTACTGCCGTTTATACATTCCATGATTTAAGAAAATACTTCACTATCAAACTTTCTGTTACAGTCTTGTCCTACAAAGAGATATACAACCACTTGCCTAAGATAGCAACATTTATACCAGGTGAATATTAGTGAACAAGTATATCATGTTTTTTTAATGATCAGATGCCTCCTGGGTGAAGAGCAAGCTGGGTGGTTAAAACATCACCATGTATTAGCAACATGTACCCGTTGGTGAAGCAGCTAGTGATATTAAAAAAAAAAAAACAAAAACAAATGTGTAGATTTTAAAAATCAAGGTATTTGTCAAGAGAGACTTTTAGTTTTAGGACTTGGCCTTCTTTCAATAAAGAGGAATCAGTTAATGGAAGCTTATAAGGACTTTTTGATGCTGGCTTCATCTTCAATTCTGGATGATTTAGGGAAAAGAGTTAAAAGATACAGAGGGGAGATGTGCTGTTAGGGTATATGCAATCATCAGTATTGAAAGCAGAGAACAGCAAGGTCTTTCCCCTATTATCATTGCCTATCACCATACTTAGGACCTTCATTTTCTTTTTATGATCATAACAGCAACCATTTGGTTCACTCATCTGACTGTATGTGCTGATCTCTGGTTGAAAAGATTAAAAGACAGTCATAAGCATTTCTCCTTTGTCCAAAACCCCTCCAGTGACCTTCCATGTCCTGTACAATTAAAGCTAAAATCCCTATCGCAACTGATGTGTTCTGAACTAGTCCATTTCCCCTAACCCTCAGCTCTTATACTCTCTCAGTTACTCACTCCACTCAAGCTTTCTTGCTGTTCCTTAAGCACTTCAGAAACACTCCTGCCTCAGGGCCTTTGTATTTGCCATTTTTTCTGTCTTCTTTCTCTGGATATTTACATGGTCCCTCACTCAATTCCTTTAGATCTTGACTTCAGTATCATCTTCTCAGGGAGGTCTTCTTTGGCCTTCATATAATTTTTCCATATTTCTTTCTCTTCCCAAGCCTTGTATGCTCCCCATCCTCCAACTCTGCTCTATTCTTCTTATAGGCATTCTGACAATCATGAGACTATTTATTTTTTTGTTTTGTTTTGTTTTTATTTTTTTATAGTTTGTTGTCAAGTTTGTTTCTATATAACACCCAGTGCTCATCCCCACAAGTGCCCTCCTCCATGCCCATTACCCCCCTTCCCCTCCCTCCCACCCCCATGAGTCCTCAGTTTGTTCTCAGCATTTAAGAGTCTCTTATGGTTTGCCTCCCTCCCTCTCCCCNGAGTCCTCTAAGTTGCTCATTTTAGCCACTCATGAGACTATTTATATTTTACTTCCTTATCACGGATATCCCTCAACTGGAAGAAGAGCATATAAGGTCAAGAATTGTTGCTTTGTTCAGTTTCTGTATCCTCAGGACCCAGAAACCATATCCAGCACTTAGTAGGTACTCAATAGACATGGATTCAAATGAACCTTGAGGAAAATCCTAGGGATCAACGGCAGAAATTGCTTATAGAAATCTGATGTGTAAATGTGGGAGCACCAGGCAGTAAATTTAAACATACAGAGAAATTAACTTTCTCTAAAGTGGCCAGTTGAACAAATTGAAATCACAGACCAAATTATTCCAGCAAGCCTTTAATGAAACTGCCACAAGTTCATTCAAGGCCGCCCAGATGATTTCAAAAGCAACGTGGCAGAGTGTGTCTATTTCAGAGTGATAAATGCACGTTCTACTGCTAATGCTTCTTTTAGAAATCTTGTGTAGCTTCAGTGAAGCTAATTTATAAACCTTAACTACTGTAGCTAATTTAACTCGCTAATTTTAGACATTGTATTGAATTAAAATCTGCCTTTTATTGTGTATCATTTTGTCTACTGCTAACATTAATATGCATTTTGTAATGTGGAACTACAAATGTTTTAAATACATATTTATGCTTTAAGAAGCATTTGTGTTAACTAGATTTTTTTTCTGGGATATTTTAAAGGCTGTCCTGTCAGATTACACATCCAACAGGCAAAGTGTCACATGCTTAGACCCAGATGGAACACGTCAGGAGGGGATCTCAGACTGGAAAGCCTAATAGGAATTCGATACATTCTTCCTTTTTTCTCTCTCTCCTTATTGGAATAGCAAGAAAATGTGGTTTGGAGAAAGATGCTCAAAATATTACAATTGGTGTCCACATGTGACTACTCAGACTGTGCAGCTGTGTTGCCAGAAACAAAACACAACAAAAAAAGGACATTATTTGCAAATGGACCCAAGCCAATCCAACATAACTCATAGGGTGTATAAGCATTTTTGAAGAGTTAATATGTATTATAGTCCCCTTCTCTACTTTCTGCTGTCCTATAACCTAAGTGGATCAAATGTTAAAAATGTCCACCTGTATTCAATGTACGTTCATTCTTTCTCCTTGCAAGTTTCTCAAATTCAGACCAGAACTCTATGATTCTTACCTCCTCCCACTATTGCCAGACACATCACCCATTCCCACACTGACACCTTCTGGTGCATAAAACAGTTATATGTAGGTAGAAATGATCTGAATAAATCATTGTTTACAAAAAAAATCTCAGATCTATATATATGAGTCTGCATGCACACCTACTCTGGCCTCTGCATAGGGACATAGGTACACTCATATCACCACTACAAATTTACCATATCCCCAGAGTGGTGATTAACCATTCTTTTTCAGGCAGCTTCTACAACTATTAGGCTACCTACTTTTTTCAGGGAAGGGCCACATAGTTTTACAATTTATTTATCCTGATTGTGAGATTGCATGTATGCATTTGATGCTTATTAGTAGTATGGGCTTATGTTATGCCATCCATGAACACAAAAGCCTTAGAATAAATGTTGGAAAAGAATGGTTCTGTGAGGCACCTGGGTGGTGCACTTGGTTAATCCTCTGACTCTGTTTTTTATTTAAAAATTTGTAATGTTTTTTTTTTTGAGAGAGAGAGAGTAACAGAGTATAAGCGGAGGAGGGGTGAGGGAGAGGGAGACACAGAATCTGAAACAGTCTCCAGGCTCTGAGCTGTCAGCACAGAACCCGATGCAGGGCTCCAACTCACAAACGATGAGATCATCGGCTGAATCAGAGATCAAGAGTCAGACACCTGGGGCATGCAGATGGCTCAGTTGGTTAAGCATTTGACTTTGGCTCAGGTCATGATCTCTCTGTTGTGAGTTCAACCCCTGCATTGGGCTCTAAGCTGATGGTGGCTCTAAGCTCCTTCTCTCTGACCCTTTCCCACTTGTTTTTTCTTCTTCTCACTCGCTCTCAAAATAAATAAACTTTAAAAAGTAAAAAAGAAAAAAAGAGTGGTTCTGTTATTTTCAGGGAAGTGCAGTTCCTCATGTTTAAAATCAGAAGGATAAAAAAATAAAAGTAAAAATAAAAAAAGAAATGAGAAGGATAAAGAGTAACATCCCTTTCCCTCTTAAGCGTGATTGGCATTTCCTTTCAGTTAATATCTATAAGGTACCTTTAAGGGATTTGTCCAAGTTTCAGTAAAAGTAATGAATACATAAAAGAAACAACATACATATATAATGTATGGTTCACAAGACAGCAAGGGGTACTGGAAAGAGAGTGGTAGTTTGCAAATCTTAGGTCCCCCACGTACAAGCTCTGTGTCATCTTTAGGAAGTTAGCACTCACTAACTTTTAAACAACTACCACCATCCTCATTTTAGAGGTGAGGAAATCAAGGCTTAGAGGGTTTTCAAAAGAAAATGATCTAAGCAAATTGCTTAACACATAGTAGAAACTTGATGAGTGTTAATTCACTAACAATAGTGATAAAAGCATTCTCTGCATTTATGAAGACTTTACCATGTTCCCAGCATCCTGGGGATTGTTTTAATTGTCACAACAATCTTCTGCCCCTTTTTGTAGGTGGAGAAACTGAGGCATAGGAGGTTCATACACACACACACACACACACACATGCACACGCACATACACACACACAGAGAGCACTGAGGTTTCCTTGGGAAAGACCACAGCAATCCAGCATTTGCCAACACCGTTGCATCACCAGCATGAGACAGGTTTCTTGACTCTTCTTTTATTCCAGCACAAACCTAACTCTTAAATTCTCTTTACACTACAAAAGGCAATTACAGGCTGAGTCACCTTTCCAGATACTTCAAAATACATCCCACATTTTCCTGAGCTACCAAAACTAAATGTGGTGTGTTTTGTGGAGAATCTAAGCTTAGGTAGTTGCCTACATTTTCAGGTTCATTTTCTGCAGCTGTGGACATTTCCCCTAAGTTTTGTCTTTCCTAAAATAGTAAAGGAATCAGATACTTGGCCTTATGGAAGTGAGTATTTAGGTGAGTGAACCATTTCTTGTGTTAGGTTAAGACTGAGAGACAGCAATAATGGTTATTATGGTTTTCATAGCAGCTAACAGTTGACATAGTACTGTCTTAATTAATTATCACTTTTGAGCCCCACAAAAGCCCCACGAGGTATCGGAAATCCTTGCTCTGCTTTGCAGATCTGGAGGCAGAAAGCTCAGAGTAGAGAAAATGCAAGAGGAGATGGGTGCTGAGGGCAAGCATCGCGCCACGTCCAACCATCACAACAGCTTTGCACAGTCCAATTTCTCATCCCCATTTTACTAATCAGGAGAGAGAAGTTAAGCAATTCCACTGAAAACAGAGCTGACAAGTGGCAGATATGAGATCTGAGCTCAGTACTCACTTCCTGGCTCCAAGACCATTGCATATGGCAAGCACACTTCCCTGGACCTTTATTTTCCCTCTTTATTTAGCTTGTATCTATGTCTTTGTACCTTCTGCACATTGTAAGCCAATGCCAACAGAGTTTTGTAAGGATCATAAGTGGGAATAGGTAATTTAAGGTCCTTAGATACATATCACTGGGTTCCTAGGAGCGTTGAAAATGTGCAGAAGCAAAGAATCAGTGGTGGCTCCTGGTGAGTGATTTCTCACAGAGAACAGTAAGGTGGAGTCTGTGTAAAACACATGATAAACGTCCATAAAATCCAAGGCATGGAGCAAAAAGATATGCATCCCTTGTAAAAAATGCCAGAAAGACCAAAAAGGCACATTTGTCAGAAGAACTTTTGCCCCGCAGCCTCAGATGACCACTACACTGTTCTGTGCTTTGTGATCTTCTTACCCATATGTAAAACTCAGGCCTTTTGTCAAGTCTGAACAATAGGAGTTTATTTACCTTTTTTAAAAAAAAGTTTATTTCTGAAAAGGGGTGGGGCAGGAGCAGAGAGAAAGGAAGAGAGAAAATCCCAAGCAGGCTCCATGCTGTCAGCTCAGAGCCCAACGAGGGGCTTGATCTCACTAACTGTGAGATCATGACCTGAGCTGAAACCAAGAGTTGGCTGCTTAACCGACTGAGCCTCCCAGGCACCCGTGAACAACAGGTGTTTGTTGAGAATCTACTGTACAAAGCATAAGGAAATTGAGGTATGATCATAAGAAAAAAAATCATATTTATTCCAGTCCCCTTTGAACGTCAACAATGATCTCAAGTCGCTTGAAAGCATATTTTGTTCCATTTTTCTTAAGCATTCTAACTTAATGAAGAAATTGAATGAATATCAGCTCAACCTTATTAAGACCCTTGGCCCATGAAATGGAATGGAGAATATATATCTACTTATGTATCTATCATTGATCTATGTATCTATCTATGTATACCTATGTACCTATCTATGTACCTATCTATACTCATATGTATAGATATACATATATATATGCATGATTAAGACATATTAAAAATGATATGTCATTGTTTTGCAGAGATCTAGGGAAACATACTTACAAGCCAAAAGCCTTAATTTAATTGTATCAGAAAAAAAGGATAGGCCACACATACACAAAGAATTTTGCAGTCCCTTTCCTTACTCCACCGTGTGCTCCGCCTCCCACAACTTTCCCTTTTCTTCCTCCCGTTCATGCTCTCCCACACCTCTCCCCCTTTTTGCTTTATTAGGGAGTCTTTGCCACTTAGCCAGAAGCAAGCCTCCAGGCGATACCCCCTGTTCCAATAAAACAGCCCTTTTGTCAATGGCGGTAATGATCACCTCTTTTGCAGCTGCCCCTGGTGTTGCATTTTGTAACACAATTTGGCCTCTTTGGGCTCTGGTTAGTCCTATTTAACGTACTGCAGGGGTCCCCTGTTTGATCTCTAATTGATATAATTGACTGGGAATAATCGGGAAGGCTTTATAGATGTTTATTGATAGCTAATTTTCCTTCATCCATTGTTTAATTCGATAAGAGCATAACCTAATTTATTGTCACTCCAATAGGGATCCATTACCCTTTTGATAAATGCTTCTGGGGCCAACTTGTCAGTAACTGATTTCAAAGAGCTGTTTAGCCCACAGAGTCCATCATTAGTTAATGGCAGTTTAGAAAGCTAATGATGTTATAAATTACAATCAATAAGAACATGGAAATTACAGTTGTTGGGCAAGATAACACTATATTATTAAGCCAGCACCAAACCACACCTATTGCTTACTGTATGTGTGGAGGGTTTGTGCATCCACTTACTAATCTCCGTGATTAACCAGCAAGCCATGAATCAGGAAGGAAATGAGGGCGCAGTGGTACTCATACTTACAGCATATTTCAGAAGGCAAGAGGAATTATGCTATGTTCCTCTATCATGGAGGGAATCCAGGGGCCAGCACACGAGCACACTTATGTCCACAGCTGCGCATCTTCTCAAGTCTTTAATCTGAGCCTATCACACTTCCTCACAAATCATGACTTAGCAAAAGTAACACCTTGAATTTATCCACATAGATACTTAATTAGACTAACCCTTGGAGTTTCCAGATAATGTCATCTATTTTATTCAAAGTGTCTTGTCAGCAAGCAGCTTTCTACTTTTGAGAAAACATCACTGTAGTACCTTATGTAGCTGTGCTCAGATACTTTACATATACACAGGAAGGTATGCATTTTACTTCTTCTATGAATAGCACCATCAATCAATCTTCTGGAACTTTTGGTGCTCAAAGTTGCAAACTAACATGAATGCATTTCTTAATGGAGCCAGAATAGATTCAGGACATTACATTGTGTTTCCATCTGAGGACAGATCTTCCTTACTGAGTTCTCAGTGGTTGAGACTGGTCAGCATTTTTACTGATATAGGACTTCATCACTAGCAGAATCTTTTTTGTTTCAGTCTCTGGGTCTGATTTGTTCTTGGAAGTCACTTATCTCCCTTAACAGCTCATCTGAGTAATGGAGGAATAAATGCTGGTTCTTCCAATTATGCATTCCACTTTATCAGTCTGTATGCAATAGATTTCCCATCAATTCTTCTCTGAGGAAAAAAAAATGTTTCTCATCCGACCCCTTGTTTTCAACTACTACAGCAGCAGGCAGAGTGAGCTCAAGACAGGGACTGAGCCATCAACAGAATCTATCTTTGTGTACTAATGCTTTATTTTTCTGATTCTTTATTTTTAAGCCTGAATGGTACAGCATAAAGTTAGAAAAACTAAGGCACTATAAATATAAGGCCCAGTCCAAAATGGAATTGTCAGGCTGTAAGAAAAAAATATATACATTCTGAAAAATTATTCTCAATAATCAGACAAGATAAAGGATGAAAACATCTCTCAGAATAAGGGATTTGTTGCCAGAAGAATTAAAGCAGGATAAAATACCTCTACTTGGGGGTATGTATGTCTCATACTCTGTAAGTCTTCAGTTCCTAAAAATCTATAAAACCTGAAGCTGCTAAGCTCTGCCCTTTGAATCCTTCTTATAACTCATTGAAGTAAATGGAGGAATTATGTACTAAATATAGGAAACAGCTTCTCCTTTTCTTACATGAGTTATTTTTATCTGTATATGGTCATTCTTCTTCTTACAACATTCAGTAATGTCTTCTTGAGGGAGTATACAATTTTCAACTAAATCAGTATTCTTCATTGATATGCTATTTAGTTCTCAGTAAGACATAAACTCTCAGCATAAATGTTATCAGTGTTTCAATGATTAAAAGTAATATCCTCTAGAGGGAAGAGGAGATGGGGATTTACTGTTTAATGGGTACAGACTTTCAGAGCAGGATGATGAGAAAGTTTTGTAGATAGTTGTGACGGTTGCATACCAATATGAATGTACAGAATGCCACTGAACTGTGCTCTTAAAAATGGTTAAAACATTAAATTTTATCTTCCATCCATTTTACCGCAATATAAAAGTCATACTTTCTAAAGCAATGCTTGCCTTTTACATTAGTATAATAGTTTTGATATATTCATATTGAATAATCAGAAATTTAGTATGGACAGAAAACATGCAAAACAAAATCCTGTCATTTGGAGAAGGTTTAAAATGCAGGTGATTATATCTGTGTCCAGTCACCTAGTCCATCCATAGGGGTACTTCAGAGAAGTTAGCAAAGCACGTGATTCTTCTTTTTGATTTTGGTTCTGAAGCAGAAAAGAGAAGATAAAGCAGGACTAAGAGATTCTTGGTACACATGAAATGATATCAATTTAATCACTAGTTCCCAGGGAAATTTTTAGAAGGGGCACCCAAACTTCAGGACTTCATTTCTTTCTTTTTTTTTTTTTTTACAAATAGTTTATTGTCAAATTAGTTTCCACATAACACCCAGTGCTCATCCCCACAAGTGCCCTCCTCCATGTCCATCACCCCCCTCCCCCCCCACATCCATCAGTCCTCAGTTTGTTCTCAGCATTCAAGAGTCTCTCATGGTTTGCCTCTCTCCCTTTCCCGAACCATTTCCCCCCTTCTTCTCCCCCTTGTTCCTCAGTTAAGTTCCTCCTAATCAGGACTTCATTTCTTAATCTGTTTGTTCATTTAACAAAAATGCATTGAGGGTTATCATGGGCATAGTACTAGAGTAGGCACTGTGGATAAGGAAAGTCTTTTCTCCAAGGAGATCCAATTCTGATTGCAGAGAGAAAACACAAAGTGCAAGAAAAGGATGGGAAAAAATGAGCTAATGATATAAGTTGCAATATGGGATTGTCCCAAGCAGAGCCTGATTATTTGTCACATGAGCTACAAACCTAGAGCAACAAAAGGTTATTCACTGCTCAGATCAGAGACGCCTTTTTAAGGAAGGCAGTGCACAAAGTAATTGTGGATGTGAGTCATTCAGAGAGAAGAAAGGGAACAGGGAAGGGAAGGGGAGAACATGAGCAAAGCTAAAGTGTTGGCAGTTGATGCAGTATGTCCAGCAGGCATTGAAGTCCTTCCTTTAGCCAGGATGGACCTCGAGGAGACTCTGAGTCACACCACAGTAATTGTCCACATCTCAGATGGTAAATCTTTGAAAGCAAATAGTGTCAGCTAGGATAGAAAGGAGGGGTTCTCAGCACCATTTAATGTGGAAGAATCAGGATTAGATAGATTGTGGGATTGGGTTATGGAAGGAGGAAATCAATGATATAGTGACAGTTAAGGGTCTTTTGTTAAATATGAGAATATATACATGTAGATATGCATACATATATGTACATATACACATATATGTACATATACACATATATGTACATGTATATACATATAGGTACACATATAATATTGTAGTTCATGCATATTCATGCATAACCATATATTCTATGTAAATATATATAATTTCTTATAGTTAGTGCTGTTCTAAGAAAGCAGAAATGGAATAAATGATTGACTCCAAAACATAAGACCAATTTCTAAGATAGGGGTTTATATAAACACACAACAAAATATCACTCATAATTTGAAACATGATCCTTATTTTATTCATTTAATAAAACTGTAAGCCATGCAAGGGTAAGAGTTTGCATCTCTCTTATTCACTACTGTATCCTCAGCACCTACAAGAGTCCCTGAGACATAATAGATACTCAGTAAACAACGTATGGCTGCATTTGTTAAACAGTTTGTCTTGCAAAAGCACAGGTTTAAAGCAACCTTCTACCATATCTTTTATCTCAACAGGACTGTATAGTTCATCTGTTCATTCATTTATTCAGCATCTATTTGTTTCATGCTTAGTATGTGCTCGGTAAGGAGACAATGAAACAGTCCCTGCTCTACTGAAGAATCTACTCTAACTTGAAGATAGATATTAAGGAAATAATCAAACAAATGAAATATAATGGCAAACGGTATGGTGAGAACTATGTAGAAAAAGTTTAAGGTTCTCTGGGTGTACAATGAGATGTGGGTTCCTGTGGTGACTCAGGAGCTAGAAGAATCTTAATTACCATAAATTCTGAAAAGCAAAACTTATTCTTTTGTTGTCGTTGTTGTTTGGCACAGCATTTAGCTTAGAATTCTGTACACAGTAATTGATCAATAGGTATGTACTGAATAGAGTTGTTTTCAAATTGGTGGTCCAAATAGTTCACTCATTAATGAAAATAGTCAATTAGCCAGGATACTCTATTACCTACTAATTCTAGATAAACATTATTTATTCTCATTTTTTTCCGGAAAAAAAAAGAGAAAAAAGTTAGATGCACAACCCCCTTCATTGTACAACTTTGCGCGGTGTAAAGTTAAATTCAAATAAAAAAGTGTGGAAGTTAGTTATTTCCTGTTCATACTGGTTTATTCCTCAATATGCCAATTTTATTAATTGGAAGGATGAGGGAACTCTATTCAATGATCATGTGTGCGGTAGGTATAAATTGTCATGTCTACCATTTCTAAGCTTTGGATTTTCACTGAACCACTGCATCAGAGAAACTCTTCTTAACACATTTTTACTGTACAAAGCATGAATACACTATTGTGCATATTTTGTGTTTCCCTAAGGCTTAACATTGAGCCATATCTTACAGAATCTCCACTTGAGGGCAGAAGGAGAATTGGGGGGAGGAGAGGGTTGCCACCAAACACTTGTCTCCCTCCCTCCCTGTCCAGGTCTCTTAGCATCTCCGCCCTTTCATTGGTAGCATCGAAATCATCTTCATAGAAACCATTTGTAATCTTGCAAAAATGAATAGTGATTTGGGGTTGGGGATAAACAACAGAGCAGACGAAATCTTAAAAAATAAATGAAATATTCTACATCCAGACATGGGCCATTAACAGTAAGCAAGGGAAGCACCACCGTGCAAGTCCCAGAGAGGGAGCGGATCTGGGGCGACTCCGCATCTGTCTTCCGTGAGCCATTGGCTGCCTTTCCACTGTGCTCCCTTTGCTCCTCTGAAGACACAGCAGAGGCTGAGCAAGCGGAGGGAGCTGCTTGCAGATTGATTTCCTTGCTTCAATAGCTACTTGACATGGCAAAGTTTGGCTCCATTCTGTTTTCAAATTGAAAATTTATACGGAAATGAGAAAAACCACCACACCCAACAATGAATTAATAATAGCTGCCAACTAGCTGCAAGACCCATTATATTCATAATGCTTCCCGATGCCATTCTCACTGCCTGCGAAAGAGAATTTGTCCTTAAGCTGCTTATTTCCAAACTACATGTGAAGACAACAAATTGTATGGCATGTTTATCCAATAAGGCATAGCAAGGAAACTAAAGAATCAGATGGGAGGGAGTGAAAAGAAATAGAAATTTAGCAGCTAGCCGGGCTGAAATAAAGCAGGCAAGATTACGAGACACATGTACATTCTCCACGGTCCCTAAAGTCTCTAGCGAAAAGGTAGAAATGAACTAATTTATTAGTAAAATCACATCAGGGGCAGTAATTTCATGTTAGTGAATTTACATGTAATAACATTAGGCTCCCCACCTCCATTTCACCAGTGTGGCCCTATCCGATGATGAATGAGGTGCCTAAAGAAAGATGATAGTTTGATTGTTTTCACAGCAAACAGATCAGCATTTTAATTTCTTGCCTCTGTGTTTATTGCTTATTTGGCCCCTTGCTTGGCTTGTAAAAACTTGGCTAAATGGAAATGAATAAATGTAATTACTGCGGGTGACAGTGGTAATCTGTGTGGGTTTTTCATATTGGCTTTGCCAGCGTTAATCTAATCACCGGAGAATATGTGTCACCGCGCAAATGCACTGACAGAAAGCAGAGTTCTCAGTCAGTGCCAAATAGACACAGGCTGCAGACGGCTGTTTCTGCACCCGCTGTTCCCTTCCCCTCTGCTATAGGAGCAGAGGCTTCCGAAGTATCCTGAGAGGTGAATGTGGGCGTATGAAGGGCTTTTTGGTTTGGGAGAAACCCAGAGGAGGCTCACACATGGTCCTGACGCCAAAACTAATGGCCACCAGTGTTTCCCCCAGTGTGAGGACGAGGTATCCCAGGGCACGGGGCGAAGTGAAGATTGAAATTTTCCATTTCTCCCCAGTGCTAAATGGCCAGGAGGGCTGGTTAATAAGCGGCTTCACCTTTCAGGGTTTTGTTTTCCATCTATAAGAGGGAGATGGGACAAGTCAGATTGTTTGATGTTTGCATGCCGGAGGAGCAGCAGGGGGTGAGTCAGGCAATCAGTGTGGGGCAGGAAGGATGAAATGAGATAATGTATGTTAAAGTGTCTTGAGAACTACAAAGCAAAGCTAAATGGAGCAGAAGAGAGTCCTTCAAAACAGACTTTATTATATACAAGATGTATTTTATCAAAGCAGCAGGAAAGCAAAGGATTATTCAGTAAATGGTAGTTGAATGGCTGGTTAGCATTTCAGGGGAAAAAAAATCAAGATTTGAAACTCTGAATACTGGTCAAAAGTAATTCCATTTGGATAAAATAATTAAATACAAAAATAAGATGTTAGGAAAACCAGATGAGGAATTTAATATTCACTGGATTTGCGGGATTTGAGAGGAGACTCACTACACTGAAAAATAGTAAAAGATATGATGAAGGAAGAATAAACAAATTTGGTGACATTAAAGCTACAAACTTCTGCAGTCAAAATAAGGTAGCCCAAATGGGAAAGAACACAATATTTTCAGCCAATAAGGCAATGGCTAATAATTATGTTATATGAAAAGCTCCCAGTTATTTATTTGAGGAAAACAAGACCCGATAGATAATTGACAGAAAGGAAATAGATGAGAAGTGTCCCAAGAGAAATACAATTAACAGATGTGAGAGGAAAAATGTTCAAACTTTCCAAGAATCAAAGAAAAGCAAATGTAAGCAAATTAGTAAAAAGAGATGATGCCTGGTTCTTTCAAAGATGTCGACAGATTGAAAATATCTAAACTACCAATGGGAGCTGAAGTTAGCATAAACTTTTTAGAAACTAAGAAACATAAGAGTTGTCTAATTTTGACCTAGTAATTCTACTTTGGGAAGTATAATTTAAATAATATTTTAAAAGAAGTAAATGACTCTTCTCTCCAAATATGTATGATAGTGAAAAGTTAGAAATAATTAAATGGTACACCTTATTGTTCAATATTTAAATAATTAAGCAAATTAGCTTCTCTTTCTATACAAATAATTTTTAGTAAATAAAAATTATGAAGACATTACCAATGTGGCATTATTAGGAAAAAATCTGCAAAGTTGTGCTTTCCCAGAGCCTCCATTGGATTTCTCAAATCTCATAAGCCAGTACTAAGTCACATGTCCATTTCTAAACCAATCATTGGCATAAATAAATAAATAAATAATAAATAAAACTCACAAACTGAGAGAACCATGATTGACTTAGAACAATCATTTTGTAGATGATATTAGGGAGTATACTACAGAAAGAAATAAAGACCATCAAATGATACTCTGAGGGGAAAATAGACACTAGATGTATGGGAGTAGGGGAAGAAAGACACGGTTTATAAGAAGGTAAATAGAAATTGCATGTATTTGGAAAATTGAAAAATACAGGGAATGACTGTGGTTTCTTGAGTGAGACCAAAAATAATCTAATAATCTTTGTTCCAAATTTTAGAGGGAAGAAAGAAAGGAAGGAAGGAGAGAGAGAAAGAAAAAACAGTAGGGAATAGACAGAGAGAATGGATGGGAGGGAGAAAGGAAAGAAAAAATAAAAGCAAATCAGGTAAAGAAAGGAAGAGGGAGAATAGAGAAAGTGATAAAATCGTTTCTACAAGAGCATCAGTCTTGGGAAAAGAAACCCTGGTACCTAACCCCTTCTATGTAAAACAAAAACTTTTATCATACTTTCAACTTACAGATGATATCAGGGATATAAGGCCTCGGGCAATCTGCTAGGAAGATGGCTGAAAGGCTTAGAACTTTCTTATGAAGCCTAAGATGCAAGACAAAACCAAAGTGAGGCCCTCTCTGAGGAAGGCAATACAAAGTCTACTCTGACCCAGAGTATGGTAGGTAGACCTTGACTTTTTTAAGACGTGGTGCGGGAACTAAGTCATGATAAAAGACAGCAAACCAAGAAGTGTAATAGTCAGCCAAACCTGTCAACAAAGAGCATCTTCACTCAAGAGAGTTAAACTAAAACAACAACAACAAAACCCTCAAGGAATAGCAGGTCAAAACAGCTAACGTCCAGAGATGGGACATTGGCAACCTGGCAGACATGTTTGCAAAATGCCTCTTGTTGGCAGTTTATGTGCAGAGGGAATGATAATCCATTTCAAAGCATTTCTACTACCTCACATCTCTAGGGTGTATCACAATGAGTTTGAACAGGAAAGGACTCCAGGTGAGGTGGTCACTAGGAAAAAGAGTCTAGGTCCAGGAGTAGACATAAAGCTTTCTCCACTCCTTCAGGGAGGCTGTGGAGCCATCTTTCCCAAAAGAGAGTTTATAGCTGTTTTTACAGAGTATCTACATAATTCTTTCCAGATCAGGGAAATCCAGGCATTGAACCTTCCAGAAATTGGATTTTCTGGTTCTGTGAGTCAGTGATTTGGATTCTCATTTTGTCTGACAGTCAGAGATGGTTTTCCTCCATTGACACCCAGGAAGCTGGAACCAGTGACCAAGGGGCAGAGATTTCAAAGCTCCAGCTTCGCCACCAGCCTCCCAACTTCACTACTGGGAAAAGGAAATAAAGTGGACTCACTGCTTCTAGTTTGGAACGTGAGAACTAAAGTACAAACACAGTACCCTCACTTGACAAAAAATAAAGACAAGGAAAAGTTTCTTTTATGTTTCAGGAAATTATTACATTTTGGTGAAGTGCTTAGAGGTATAATACGAGCTGGATAATTTTCACAGCATTTGATGTAGCGAGTGTTGTGGGGCTTTTCCATGACACATAATCAGTATTAAGCCAACATTTATAAAATAAAAAATGAAACCAAGTTTCTCACCAGGAAAATTGGTTTCCCTTCAACAAGATGTCCTACGGCAGCCTTATAATTTTTAGGTTTCAGTTTTCAGTACTCACTTTTACCACAAGGGATGACATTCAGAAAATAAAGAATCCTAGGTGTCCCCTAAAAGGAAGTATACCAAAATATTAGCTGAGTATCTGACCCCCAACTAAATCAATATTTAATTATAACCATTTGTTTGAAACTTCTTCTTGCCCTCTATCATATGAAAAATTCTGCTTTCTTTATTTTTCTCTTTTGAATAACTTTACAGATCAGCCCTCTTCCTAATAATACTGCACTTAGAATAAAAAAATGATTTTGACATGTTGAAGGAGAACTACATAAATTAGTGCTTAATATTGTTTGAATTTAAGATATTGTGTGAAATAGATTGCAGTCTAGAATATAATCCCTGCCCTTTAATACCATATAATTGAACAGGGGAAATAAAGCATACACACTTTATATAACAAATATATAAAATATCATGTCGAAACTTCTCAAAAGCTTCTTTTGATCAGACATGATCTTTATCAGACATTTAGTATGCTTGTTAAAAGGCATCTGCCGGGGAACCATCCCAGATTTATTGAGTCAGAAATTCATCGGAATAAAGTCTTTGAAGCTGCATTTTACAAGCACCCCAAAGTTTGTGAATATTTGCATTATATGAAGCTACCATAAAATATTAAGGAGTAGCAGTTATCTAAGCAAGCAGCGGAAGGGGGAGATTATATCTAGTTGAGATCATCAGGAAAGGTGACTTAGTATGTGAGATTTGAACTTGGTTTTGAATAGTGAGAGGTATTTTGGTAGGATGGGAAGACAATACACAAGATAAGGATGTAACATCTGAAAAATGCCAGTAGGGAAAGAAAGCCAACTGGTTTGGTTCATGTTGAGAAGTATTTGGAGAAGAATTTGGAAAGATCATTTAAAGAGCTGTTGAATGTCTAACCACGACCTCTAGACTTTCCTTTTAAAAAAAAAAGTAAGGTAAATATTTAGTTATAAACAAGGCAATACACTAATAAAGTAAAGCCTAATTTTAAGAGTATAAACATTTCTCAGTTGTTGAGCTAAAGATGACCTTAACAGAGCATTCACTTAAAAACAAAATACAAAAGTGAAAAATACCTCAAAATCATCTTTCCTAAGTACCAGAAAAAACAGGAATTTTGTGAGAATTACAAAAATAATTTCCCCTACTTCATCAGTTGCCACAATGGCCAACTGTTTCTGTTTTCTATTTACAGTTCAAGGAAGCTGATCTACGTCCCACGTTTTTCTTGCTCAAATGCATTTTCTCTCTTTGTACAAGTGGAAAGCGGGGGGTGGGGGGAAGCACTCTGGAAAAATCTATTCTGATCCCCAGAGCCAAACTTCTATTCCACTGATGGGTGAGAAAGGGAAACTGTATGAAAAGTTAACTGCTGGAAAATCTGTCACAGTGTATTCGCCCTACTCTGCATGTGTATTAATAGGTGCCTTTATCTGCAAAGGTGAAAACTGATGAGAGCATCCTCTATCCTTCCGGTGCCCTGAGGGTGGCAGCCTGGGGAGTCAGGGTACACGAAATTCACAGTTCCATGTCAGGCAGAGGGATGGCCTTGGCAAACTCATGTAAAAGGTCACCATGCTGTCTGAGAGTTCTGGCCCCTGGCTGGAGGTGCCTCACTCTTGTGAAGGCTTCCTCTGCAGGGGAAAAGCAAGATCTAAGTAAATGAAGGAGGAAAAGAGAAAGAATGAGACTGAGACACTGCAAGAGCAGAACAGAATGCAGTATTTAAACCAGAAGGATGCCCTAAATCCTCCATTAATGGGACCATAATTAAGAATAGGGCTCGTGGGGCACCTGGGTGGCTGAGTCGGTTGAGCAACCAACTTCTGCTCAGGTCATGATCTCACCGTTCCTGAGTTCCAGCCCCCGTGTTGGGCTCTGTGTAGACAGCTCAGAGCTTGGAACCTGCTTCAGATTCTGTGTCTCCCCCTCTCTCTCCTCCCCTCCCCTCTTCACCTTCTCTGTCTCTCTCTCAAAATAAATGAATTTTTTAAAGCATTTAAAAAAAGAATAGGGCTCACATGGTTACATCCCAGTATGATTTAGGACCCAACAACTAGGGGGCCAAAACTCAAAGTTTAAAGAGGCAAATGAAGTAAAAATAAGAATGGGTAGTAACTGAAGGTACCAAAGAAGACAGGCTTAGTAAAAATTGAGGGTGGGTGGGAAAGATGTGCAGGAGTCAGGAGATTTCCTAGTAACTGGTGAAACATACCTAGGGAAATACAGAAAACACTGATGAAGAGACAGCTTGAGAAGCTGTCCCCCATCTCTTAACGATGCTCATGTCATCATCTCTGCGCTGGAATACGCAGGCACGGTGCTAGCCACGCCTTCTCCTTCCGCAGCCTTTGCTGTGTATCCAGTTCCACCTGCTACCCTCTCTTCTCTCACATCCTCTGAACCCTTGAGGTATGTTTGCAAACCTTCCGATGGTAATTCTCCTCTGCAGTACCAGGGATGGTGGGAGCACTGACTTTGCCAGCCAGAGTTCCTAACAGGTGTGTTTCAGACCTTTCAGACCTACATGCTTTGAAGAGCATTCGTCATCACACTAAAAATGTTTTCATTGATATGAGATTGTGTAAATCTAAGGTGTACATGTTCACTTGATACTTGTATATAGTATAATACGAATGCCTGTAGCAGTGATTAACACCTCTATCTCCTTACATAATTGTCATTTTACTTTTTATTGAAACATGTTACCCACAAATATGGGGCAGGTTGTGAATAATGCTAGCCCTTTACTCTATCCTGCATGTCTTCCTGCTATTTTGTTCACCTACATAGTAAAAGTGAACTTGGGTCTTTCTCTCCACAAAAGAAACAAACACACAGAATCCTGGTGAGCTTGCTCCCATTTTCTCTGTGACACAGTGTAAGTGAGGCATTTTGTAAGAGTGAGTCATTACATCCTGAATCTTAAAATACTGAAATCACTATTATATTATTTATATATCATGCAAGTCAAGTAAAGTGATTATAGAAACAATAGGTAATTATTTTCAGATCTTACTATGAGCCAGGCACCGTGGAAGGTACTTTTCATGTGTTAGCACTTTAAATTATCAAAAGTAAAGTGAGAGGTAGATGTGATCATGAGCCTCATTTTACAGATAGGAAGACTGAATCATAACGAAGGTAAGTGGTTCACACAAGATGACACGAGTAGGAAGGGGTGAGGCAGTAATTCGAATGCCTGAGTTCACAATCCTTAAATCATAATGACTTCAAATGGTTTTTTAACTTTTAAAAACAGTAAGTGTGATGTATTTTCTAAACACCCTGTACTCACAGGCAACAAAGACATAGAACTTTGATTTATACAAAATGAGTGCTCTGTGTGTGTGCACAAGTGAAAGGGTTGTAGAAAACAAATCTAACATGTATAATCATGAGGAACTTAATACATTGGAATTGAGGACACACTCTACAAATTCTTCAAACTGGAAAATTGGAAGGCAATCCAACTGATAAAGGAGAAGCAAGTTCAGGGACTCTCCTGCCTGAAACGCCTCAGAAGGGGTCCCTGGGTGGCTCAGTTGGTTAAGCATCAGAATTTGGCTCAGATCATGACCTCATGATTCACTAGTTCAAGCCCCGTGTTGGGCTCTGTGCTGACAGCTCAGAACCTGGAGCCTACTTTGGGTTCTGTTTCTCCCTCTCTCTCTGCACCTCTCTCTCTCTCTCTCTCTCTCTCTCTCTCTCAAAAATAAGTAAACATTAACAACAACAGAAATTCCTCAGAAAGTTCTTTGAGAAGAACCTTTGAGAAAGGCTCACCATGTGGTTCCACGCAGTTAGAACTGATACTGGAGTATCTTTTGAAGTCTTTGGTCTATTTGGGCGAATCACATCCTGCCCACCCTATTGCACAGCTATTGGTTAGTTTGCTTTCATGTATGGGAGAGTACAAAAAATGACAGTGGGAATACACTCTTGCATTGGTATTCTATGTCCATTGGCAATTGTCTCAAGCCTTCCTCCTTAAGGTTTCAATTACAGAAGATAGTGTTAGCTTTTCATAGGCTTCAATTTAACATCTGCTCCTGCCAGGTTTATTTCATCTGGCCTGGGAGAAACAATGGAAGTAACACTTCCCTTCTCTCCTTCTCTGCCTGATGAAATGGGATATAAAACACAGAATGGTGGCAAAGATAGAAATGTACTGGAGTCCCTCTACCTTTGCTAGATTAAGTCTTCAGTGATCAGGGAGAATATTAACAAAGACTTAATTCGGTGGTAGAGGAAAGGATATCAGATGTCCTTCTTTTTTTCTTCTGATGGGTTAGAGAATATGGGTTCCATGACATTATGTAACTATCATTAGCTCCTTAATTTGTACAGTACTAAAAAGGCTACATGAAGGAGGCTTGGAACAAGAAATAAAAATAGCAACTAGAAATAATAATAACAGATGCAAAACTTATGTATCAAAAGGGAGAAACTATATAATATTTTCTTAATCCTTATTTCTATTTCTGGTAAACATAATAGGAAGGTTTAATATGTATCCTTTAGAGCTACATGGAGCAGCCCTGTGTATGTCAGACAGAGGCACATAGAAGAGACTCTTGCTGATTTTGCTGTCTAGACTAGGGCTTACATTGATTAGTTTATATAAAAATAATGAAAGAACTGGCCAATAAAAACAGAATTAGCTAAAGAAAGTCTTCTGGACCCAAATGTAAGTCAAATGCCTGAAGCTCTGGGAAGAGAATGGGTTATTGGTTATTTGATTTTTTTGTTGTCTGCCCATAAGTAATAGAAGTTGGTTTGGGTACATCCTTTGAGTTTAAACCATCAAGGTTTCCCCCCCAAATATTATTTCTCAAATTGTATTTGTTGAGACAACACAAAGGTTATCTATATCCTTTTGCTAGTGTATGGCTACAAGGACAGGAAGTAAAAGCGGAAATGGTAAATTGACAGGACATCTGACGTTTTCTAGAAAATTTACTAATTGGATCTCTCTTTAAAAAGTCCTTTTTAAAAACATTGTGAAGAATAAAGTTTTAGATTAAGGAAGAGTTTAACATTTTACAGACATGACCTTGTTTCTCCAGGTCTGGATACATTCCCTACAATAAAAATGTCAAACCAGAAAAACCACACTCTTGTGAAAGTTAAGCACACTCCCTCTTAAGGAGATGCTATTGTAAATGTAATTAAATGAGACACTGACTTAAACAAATTGTTATGTAGGTTACAATAAAAGTATAAACATAACCCCCAAAATTTAATTCACTACAGCTGTTTAAATATATCAGCAATAACTCCTATATGTCACCACATATAAGACATCCATATAAGAATTTGGTTCTATGTTAGGATGTTGTCCCACAAAATATAAAGAGAATACTCTGTAGAGGGTTGCATTTGTGAAACATACTCTGGATAAAAACAAAATTTTGATACCTGGTATTAGTCAGTTCATCAGCCTGGTGAATATCAACAAAGAAAGAGAGAGAATCTAATAACTTCAACATTATTTTGAAGGTAGATAATAAATATATAAAATTAGAACAAAGTGAAAGATGATTACCTACTATATAATCAAGAGATTATAAAATACCCATTGTTTTTTCTCACATACAAAATAGAAAATGTTGGGGCACCTGGGTGGCTCAGTTGGTCAAGTGTCTGACTTCAGCTCAGGTCATGATCTCATGGTCCATGAGTTCCATCCCCACATCAGGCTCTGTGCTGCCCTGCTTCAGATTATGTGTCATCTTCTCTCTTTGCCCCTCCCCTGCTCAGGCTCTGTCTCTCCCACTCTCAAAAAATGAATAAATGTTAAAAAAATAATAAAACATATAGAAAATGTTAGCCACCAAGTCACCCCGAAAACCAATTACTTATTGAGAAAAAATTAAATTCCTAGCTTACACATCACAAAAATCAATTCTAGTTGGATTAAAGACAGTTTCACTCAATTTGAGACTTACTGTTTAACAGTAGATACCATTAAGACAACAAAATACTTGGAATGTGTATAACAAGAGGATTAGTACATGGAACATAGAAAGAACTCCTATAAATCAGTAAGAGAAACTGTATAACAGCTAGCAGCAGGCAGTTAACTTATAAGGACACACAGCTGAACACTAAACATGCATAGAGATCAATCTCATTAATTATAAAAGAAGAACAAATTAAAGCCCAAATGCATAGCATTTCATATCTTTTAAATTAGGAAACAAATAGAAAAGCATAGAAATACCTTAGCAGGGATTTATGCAATAAAAATTCTCATCTTCTGCTAGTGTCATTAATGAGTCAAGTTGAATAAATACACTCCCTAACACTTAGTAACTCTTTTCCTAGGTATATACTTGGAAAAGTACAGAATGATTGTTCATTTGTGATATCAAATTTTTTAAAAATTTCATGTTTTATTTATTTCTGAGAGAGAGAGAGAGCGTGAGCAGGGGAGGGTCAGAGAGAGAGGGAGATACAGAATCTGAAGCAGGCTCTAGGCCCTGAGCTAGTGGTCAACACAGAGCCTGACGTGGGGCTCGAACCCACGAATCGTGAGATCGTGACCTGAGTCCAAGTTGGACGCTTAACCGACTGAGCCACCCAGGCGCCCCCAAAATTTTTTGTGATATCAAAATTATTTGCGATGTAAAAAACTATAAACTAAGTAACTGTCAGTGTAAAATGGGTAAACTTGATATATTTATTTACAAAATGTAATATTAGTAACAATGAATGCTTAGTCATAAAATGAAATAATGAAATGAATAGTCTACAAGTTTCAACATGGAGAAATCACAAAAGTATGATATAAGAAAGCAGTTTGTTTATATAAAATCAAAACAGGCAGAACCAAACAATATGTTATCAAAGAATAAATATAAAAATACAAATTAAAAACATATAAATGACTAACACCAAATCAGGATTATCATTACCTGGGTGTGGGGGGGAGGGAGTGCAAAGGTTTGTGAGTAACTAGGGAGGCAGAAGGGGAGGACACATAGCTGGCTGGTAATGTTTTATATCTTAAGCCAAAAGGTAGGTATATAGTGCTTATATTATCATTAATTTTTAAAAGAACATAAACATGAATAATTTATACATATTTTAATCTTAAAAAAATTGTCCCAGGGCTAAGGTAGGTTTAGAGATTTCTAGTAAATTGACTTCTAGGGACTGCTGGAGGAGATCCTTGGGAAATAATGCAACCTTAAAAAAAGGGAATAAGTCTGTTACCTCTACTACTGGGAAGTATTAGAAGAGATAGAGGGTTAGAGCTCCTTTTAGAGTAGAGAGTTAACAGCAAATTTTAGGATATACACATGTACCTAATCTAATCTTGTAAGAACTCTTCAAAGTAGGTATGATTTTCTCAGTGTTGGGAAAATGGGCTTGTTAGGCATTTCACAGAGAGATGGATGCAATTACTTAATTCATGTGAGTCAACAGATCTGAATTCTAATCCAGATGTCCAGTATCTTTTTCCTTAAACTTCGTATTTCTCAACTTTTTCACTATTGACATTTTGCACTAGATATTTCCTGATTGTGGACCCTGATCTGTGCACTGTATGATGTTCAGTTACCTCTCTGGCCTCAACCCACTAGATTCTGGTAGCATCCTGTTCCCCCACCTCTCCTCTGACTTGTTAGAACCAAAAGTGTCTCTAGACATTGCCATAAGTTGCTTGAGTGGCAGAATCTCCCTTATTCCCATCCTCCAATGGGGTATATTTCAAATGAGACCATGATTTTAAATGTGTATTTTTGCATCTTTATACATTTATATACTAGTGAGTTTCTGAAAGCAATTGTCTTATTAAACTCTGTGCCTCTAGAGCTCACTGATTGTTTCCTTCACTGTGCAGAAGCTTTGTATTTTCATGAGGTCCCAATAGTTCATTTTTGCTTTGGTTTGCCTTGCCTCCAGAGACCTGTTGAGTAAAAAGTTGCTGCAGCCAAGGTCAAAGAGGTTTTGCCTGCTTTCTTCTTGAGGATTTTGATGACTTTCTGTCTTATATTTAGGTCTTTCATCTATTTTGAGTCTATTTTTGTATATGGGGTAAGAAAGTGGACCAAGTTTATTTTTCTGCATGTTGCTGTGCAGTTTTCCCTGCACTACTTGCTGAAGAGATTGTCTATATTCCATTGAATATTCTTTCTGGCTTTGTCAAAGTTTAGTTGGCCATATATTTGTGGGTCCATTTCTGGGTTCTCTGTTTGGTTCCAATGATCTGAGGGTCTGTTTTTGTGCCAGTACCATACTGTCTTGATGATTCCAGCTTTGTAATACATCTTGAAGTCTGGTATTGTGATGCCTCCTGCTTTGGTTTTCTTTTTCAAGATTGCTTTGGTTATTNAAACCGACTGAGCCACCCAGGCGCCCCGGGTAGTATTGACTTTTTAACAATATTTGTTCTTCCTATCCAGGAGCATGGAATAGTGTGTTTGTGTGTGTGTGTGTGTGTGTGTGTGTGTGTGTGTGTGTTCTTCAATTTCTTTCATAAACTTTCTGTAGTTTTCAGTGTATAGGTTTTCCACCACTTTGGTTAGATTTATTCCTAGGTATTTTATGGTTTTTGGTGTAATTGTAAATGGGATCAGATCCATGAATCTCTTTCTGTTGCTTCACTGTTGTATAAGAATGCAACCAATTTCTGTGCATTGATTTTATATCCTGTGACTTTGCTGAATTCATGTATCAGTTCTAGCAGTTTTTTGGTGGAATCTTTTGGGTTTTTCATATAGAGTATCATGTCATCTGCGAAGAGTGAAAGTTTGACCTATTCCTGGCTGATTTGGATACCTTTTATTTCTTTGTGTTGTCTGATTGCTGAGGCAATACTGTTGAACAACAGTGGCGAGAGAGGACATCCCAGTCTTGTTCATGACCTTAGGGAGAGAGCTCTCAGTTTTTCCCCATTAAAGATGATATTAGCTTTGAATCTTTTATATATGGCTTTTATGATATCGAGGTATGATCTTTCTATCCCTACTTTCTTGAGGGTTTTTATCAAGAAAGCATGCTGCATTTTGTCAAATGTTTTCTCTGCATCTATTGAGAGGGTCATGTGGTTCTTTTCTTTTCTTTTATTGATGTGATGTATCTCATTGATAATTTTGCAGATATCAAACTAGCCCTGCATCCCAGGTATAAATCACATTTGGTCATGGTGAATAATGTTTTTAATGTATTCTTTGATCCGACTGGCTAAAATCTTGTTGAGGGTTTTTGCATCCATGTTTATCAGGGAAATTGGTCTATAGTTCTCCTTTTTAGTGGGGTCTTTGTCTGGTTTTGGAATCAAGGTAATGTTGGCTTCATAGAAAGAGTTGGGGAAGTTTTCCTTCCATTTCTATTTTTGGAACAGCTTCTAGAGAATCGGTGTTAACTCTTCTTTAAATGTTAGGTAGAATTCCTCTAGAAAGCCATTTGATCCTGGACTCTTGTTTTTGGGGGAGACTTTTTATTACTAATTTGATTTCTTTACTGGTTATGGGTCTGTTCCAATTTTCTATTTCTTCCTGTTTCAGTTTTGGTAGTTTATATGTTTCTAGGAATTTGTCCATTTCTTCCAGATTGCCCATTCTATTGACATATAATTGCTCATAATATTCTCTCATTATTGTTTGTATTTCTACTGTGTTGGTTGTGATCTCTTCTCTTTCATTCTTTATTTTATTTATTTGAGTCCTTTCCTTTTCCTTTTTGATCAAGCTGGCTAGAGGTTTATCAATTTTGTTAAATTTTTTTCCTAATTTTTTAAAGTGTCTTATTTATTTCTGAGAGAGAGAGAGAGACAGCCTGAGTAGGGGAGGGTCAGAGAGAGAGGGAGACACAGAATCCAAAGAAGTGTCCAGGCTCTGAGCTGGCTGTCAGCACAGAGCCCAAAGTGGGGCTCAAACCCACAAACTGCGAGATCATGACCTGAGCCAAAGTTGGACGCTTAACCGACTGAGCCACCCAGGTGCCCCAATTTTGTTAATTTTTTCAAAGAACCAACTTCTTGTTTCATTGATCCATTCCACTGGGCTTTTGTTTGTTTTGATAGCATTGATTTCTTTTCTAATCTTTATTATTTCCTGTCTTCTGCTGGTTTGGGGTTTTATTGGCTTTTTTTCCTAGCTCTTTGATATATAGGTTAGGCTATATACCTGAGACATTTCTTCCTTCTTTAGGAAGGCTTGGATTGCTATATACTTCCCTCTTATGACCGCCTTTGCAGTGTCCGAGGTTTTGGGCTATGGTGTGAACATTTTCATTGCCTTCCATGTATTTTTTAATTTCCTCTTTAACTTCTTGGCTAGCCCATTCATTCTTTAGTAGGATGGTCTTTAGTCTCTAAGTATTTGTTATCTTTCCACATTTTTTCTTGTGGTTGATTTTGAGTTTCATAGCATTGTGGTCTGAAAGTATGCACGGTATGATCTCGATCTTTTTATACTTCTTTTAAAATTTTTTAATGTTTATTTATTTTTGAGACAGAGAGAGACAGAGCACGAGCTGGGGAAGGGCAGAGAGAGAGAGACAGAATCTGAAACAGGGTCCAGGCGCTGAGCTGTCAGCACAGAGCCCGATGTGGGGCTCAAACCCACGGACTGCAAGACCATGACCTGAGCTGAAGTCGGACGCTTAACTAACTGAGCCACCCAGGAGCCCCGAACTTTTTATACTTCTTGAGGGCTATCTGTGTCCCAGTATGTGATATATCCTGGAGAACATTCCATGTGCACTGAAAAAGAATGTGTATTCCACTGCTTTAGGATGAAATGTTCTGAATATTTCTGTTAAGTTCATCTGGTCCAGTGTGTCATTTAAAGCTATTGTTTCCTTATTGATTTTCTGTTTAGATGATTCACCCATTGCTCTAAGTGGGGTGTTTAAGTCCCCCACTATTATAGTATTATTTTCAATGAGTTTCTTTGTGTTTGTGATTAACTGATTTATGTATTTGGGTACCTCCACATTTGGAGCATAAATGTTTACAATTGTTAGGTCTTCTTGGTGGATAGACCCCCTTGTTACACTTTTATTTTAAGGTCTAGATTGTCTGATGTAATTATGCCTACTCTGGCTTTCTTTTGTTGACAGTTAGCATGATAGATGGTTCTCCATCCCCTTACTTTCAATCTGAAGGTGTCTTTAGGTCTAAAGTGGGTCTCTTATAAACAGCATATAGGTGGATCTTGTTTTCTTTTCCATTCTGTTACCCTATGTCTTTTGATTGGAGCATTTAGTCCATTGACATTTAAAGTGAGTACTGGAAGATATGAATTTATTGTCACTATGTTGCCTGCATAATTGGAGTTTCTGGGGGTATTCTCTTGTCCTTTCTAGTCTTTGTTGCTTTTGGTCTTTTTTTTTCTTTCTTTTCTTTTCTTTTTGTCTTTTCTCCCCTCTTAAAATTTCTTGCCGGTCTGGTTTAGTGGTCAAGAACTCCTTTAGTTATTGTTTGTCTGGGAAACTTTTTACCTCTCCCCTTGTTTTAAATGACAGCCTTGCTAGATAAAGAATTCTTGGCTGCATATTTTCCTAATTCAGCACATTGAATATATCCTGCCACTCCTTTCTGGCCTGCCAAGTTTCTACGGATAGGTCCATTTCAAACCTGATCTATTTTCCCTTAAGGGTTAAAGACTTTTCCCTTGCTGCTTTCCTGATTTTTTCCTTTCCTGAGTATTTTGTGAATTTGACTATGATATGCCTCGTTGATGGTCAGTTTTTATTGAATCTACCTAATGGGAGTCCTCTGTGCTTCCTGGATTTGATGTCTGTGTCTTTCCCCAGGTTAGGAAAATGTTCTGTTATGATTTGTTCACATGACTCTTCTATCCCTTTTTCTATCACTTCATCTTCTGGGACCCCTATGATTCTGATGTTGTTCCTTTTTAATGAGTCATGGTCTTGTCCAATTCTTAAATCATGCTCTTCTGCCTTAGTCTCCATCTTTTTTTCTCCTTCATTATTTTCCATAAGTTTGTCCTCTATATCATTGATTCACATCTCTGCCTCTTCCATCCTTGCCACTGATGCATCCATTGGAGATTGCAGCTCAGTAATAGCACTTTGTATTTCTTCCTGACTAGCTTTTACTTCTTTTGTCTCTGCAGAAAGGGATTCTAATTTTTGACCCCAGCTAGTATTTTTATTATCATGATTCTAAATTCTGGTTTAGATATCTTGCTTGTACTTGTGTTGATTAAATCCCTGGCTGCTCTTTCTTTCGGGGTGAATTACTTAATTTCATCATTTTGAAGGATGGAAAGGAATTAATAAGGTAAGAAAATAAAAAATTAAATTAAAAAATTTAAAAAATTGAAATTAAAAAATTAAAACACACACACACACACAAATCAAATAAATGATGCTAGATCCTAGGTGTGTTTTGGTATAGTTGCTGAAAGGAGCTTTATAGGTTAGAGGGAAAAGGGAAAGATAAGAAAAGAAAAAGAAAAAAAGGAAACATTTTGAAATTTTGAAAAACTGAATACAATGAAATAGAGTAAAATGAAATGATGGAAGTAAAATGGTACTTGAAAAATTTACAAAAAGGTAATATAGTAGGAAAATTACAGAAAATATATTTAATAAAAACTGAAAATAAAAATAAATTTTTTCTCTTTCTGTGTTCAAGAATAAGAAAAGAAAAAGAAAAAACATTGAATAGATGGGCCAGATAACAGACTGAAATATGATTGTAATTACACTGTTTTCCCCTAGAATTCAAACTATAAAGCACTTTATAGCTGTAAACTAAGCAGGTGAAGAGACTTGTGGTTTTCCTGATGAGCAAGGTTGTCCCCTCCACCCCGTTGGGCGGGGCTTGATGTAACAGCTCCGTTCTCCACTAGATGGCGCTGCTTAGCTCACTGGGGTAGATTGTTGTGGCACCTATGGGTGTGTATGCGCATGCACGGGTTGGGTGAAAATCGCATCACCCAGTTACCCAGTATCAGAATCGTGTTCTCTCCTACCAGCAATGGCACACTCCTCTTGTGTCTGTGACCCGTCCACAAATCGCTTTACACCATCCGTTACAAGCCGTCAGGTTGCCAGGTGGCACCTCCCTCCTGAGCTCTATCTCAGATGTGGCTGTTTCCCGACCCCTCACTTCTGAGGGACTGTGGCTTTGACCCGCTCAGACCTTCTGGGGGAGGGCCTCACCAAGCAAGGGCTGGGTGCCCGGGGCACCCAGGAATGTTCGTGGGACCGTGCTGCTGCTGATGCCCAGAGACTGTGGCTGGGTGCAAGCCTGTTCCAAATAAAGTTGACCTGATCGTGTAGCAGCAGCATTTCAGGGATTATGGCAACTCACAACACACCTGGCACCAGGCTTCACGCTTAACTACCTCGTTCCAGCACCAGCAAATGTGGTGTTCTCTGGGGTCTGCTAGGACCTTTGCCTCTGTGGTGGCCTCACAGCCTCCACCAGATGTGCTTCGGACAGAAGAACTGCCTTTCCACGTGCAGCCCAAGCACCCTCGGACCTTGCTCTCCACTCTTGGGGATTCGCCATTCCCACCAGAGCAACACCAGGTATGGAGCTGCTACAGAGCCTCAGACTCTACACTCCCCTTGTTTATAGAGTTTTAATGGAATTTAAACCCTCTCCTTTCTCCTTCCTCCCTGTTTTGTTCAGTCCCTGGGACTGTTTCCACTTTTCCACTTTCTCTTCAGCTGCTTTGGGGGAGGGGGGGAGCTTTTCCCGTACTCTCTCCCCCTCCCCCGTCTCCATCCTCTCTCCACAAGCAAAATCAGCTCCCTGCCCTCCTGTGGCTTCTCTCTCCCTCAGGTCACCTGTCCGGGCCGCGTACCTGCTGAGTTCTGTGGTTCAGGTTGTGCAGATTGTTGTGTTAATCCTCAGATCGGTTTTCTAGATGTGCAGGATGGTTTAGTGTTTATCTGGCTGTATGTCATGGATGGGACGGAAAAAAACTTCCATGTTGTTTCCCGTCTTGGCCCTCTCCCCATATCATTTTTTTTTTATAATTTTATTTATTTCTAGGAGAGAGAGAGACAGCGTGAGCAGGGGAGGGTCAGAGAGAGGGAGTGACAGACTCTGAAACAGGCTCCAGGCTCTGAGCTGGAAGTCAGCACAGAGCCCGACGCGGGGCTCGAACCCACGAACCGCGAGACCATGACCTAAGTGAAAGTCGGACGCTTAACCGACTAAGCCACCCAGGCACCCCTCCGCATATCATTTTTAAATGCTGAGGTTGAGAGCCCTTTTTGTGTGTGTGTGTAGGCAATTATCATATTCTAATCACCACTTAAAAGTTTGCATTCAATTTCATACTTCATCTTCACAAAAAGCCTATGAGATAAACACTGTAGTGATGTGGGGGAGTTTGTTTGTTAGTTTTTCATTTCATAGATGAGGAAACTGAAGCATATATTTGTACATGTCACATAACTAGTTCATGGCAGGTCTAAGATTCAAGTCCACTATACTCTGCCTCTAAGGCTGACGTTCTTTTTTTTAAATTTTATTTTAATACAATTTATTGTCAAAGTGGCTAACATACAGTGTGTAAAGTGTGCTCTTGGTTTTTGGGGCAGATTCCCATGGTTCATCACTTACATACAACATCCGGTGCTCATCCCAACAAGTGCCCTCCTCAATGCCCATCACCCATTTTCTCCTCTCCACCACTGCCCCATCAACCCTCAGTTCTTAGGGTTTGCCTCCCTCTCTCTCTGTTTTAACTATTTTTCCTCTTCCCTTCCCTCATGGTCTTCTGTTCAGTTTCTCATGATCCATTATGAGTGAAAGCATATGATATCTGTCTTTGTCTGACTGACTTATTTCACTCAGCATAATACCTTCCAGTTCCATCCACGTAGCTGCAAATGGTAGGATTTAATTCTTTCTCATTGCCAAGCAGTATTTCATTGCATATATAAACCACATCTTTATCCATTCATCAGTTGATGGACATTTAGTCTCTTTCCATAATTTGGCTATTGTTGAAAGCGCTGCCCTAAACATTGGAGTACATGTGTCCCTTTGAATCAGCACTCCTGTATCCTTTGGATAAATTATTAGTAGTGCTATTGCTGGGTCATAGGGTAGTCCTATATTTTTGAGGAACCTCCACACTGTTTTCTAGAGCAGCTGCACCAGTTTGCATTCTCACCAACAGTGCAAGAGGGTTCCAATTTCTCCACATCCTTGCCAGCATCTGTTGTTTCCTGAGTTGTTAATTTTAGCCATTCTGACAGGTGTGAGGTGGTATCTCAGTGTGGTTTTGATATCTTTTCATGTGTTTGTTGGCCATCTGGATGTTTTCTTTGGAAAAGTGTCTATTTGTGTCTTCTGCCCATTTCTTTACTGGAATATTTGTTTTTCAGGTGTTGAGTTTGGTGAATTCTTTGTAGATTTTGGATACTAATCCTTTATATGATATGTCATTTGCAAATATCTGAGAGTTGTTTTTTTAAAAAATTGCTGTCTAAAAAATTTTAGATCAATTAATTGCAAATTAGTTGAAAAAACTCCAGACAATATGAAGGCAAAAACTAAGGAAATAAACATGGTGGCCGATGTATACATTTAATACATCAATAACTTTGTCATTTATTGAGTATTTGGCTTATTATGACTATAATTATTTGTATACCAATCTGGAGAAGTTCTGTATCTGATTTATGGTAACACCATTAATTGATTCAAGGTGTCTTATAATTTGTTAAATTGCAAATTGGAAAATGCATCTCCATGATTTTCCATGGAAGGAGGTAATCAGGGGAATTTATCTGGAAATTGAGAATAGTCTTTCATTTGTTAAAAAAAAATTAGTACCTATTTATTATCAGGAAATGTATTAGCTATAAGTAGAAATGTGATGAAGATATTTCTAGATCAATTCAGTGATGCTTATGAAACAATATTCAATCTATGGTTAGGAAAGGTAGCATAGAGATTTGGCTAGTTTTTTTAATGAGCAAAAGTTTGACTTTTGGGAAATTAAAATAGCATACATGTGTGTTTTGAAGCCTAGAGGAAAAGAGACTTTGAAATCGGTTAATGATCTCCTTAAACACTGTGCTTAATTAAGACTTCAGTATTGTCATTAAAAACAGAAGGAAATATTCCTCTTTTATCTAGTCTCCACACCAGAACAATTTTCATCCTACCAAAAGGAGAAGAAAACTGAGAAAGACATCAAGCATACTGACAATACTTTCCGACAGTGATTTCTCTTCATCTGACATATCTTCATTATGCCTTATCTATACTTCTATGTTATTAGTGTACACACACACACACACACACACACACACACAGAATTTTTTTCAAGAGTCAGAAAAATAAGAAAAGTCTCTTATCTGAGGTTTTTTGTGTCTTTTAAGTTCTTTTTTAAGTAATTCATTGTTTTTATTGGTATAAAATTGGCATACAACATTATGTTGGTTTCAGGTGTACAACATAATGAATTGATTTTTGTATTCACTATAAAGTGGCCACCACAGTAAGGCTAGTAACCATCCATTATACATGTAACAAATCCCCTTCAAACATTTCAACCACCGCCAACCTCCTTTTGGTCTAATAACCACTAATATGTTCTCTGTATCTATGAGTTTTGTTTGTTCATTTGTTGTGTTTTTAGATTCCACATGTAAGTGAAATCATATGTGGTCTTTCTCTGTCTGACTTATTTCACTTAGCACACTACCTTCAACATCCATCCAAAATGGCAAGACTTTTTCCTTTTTTTATGTCTGAGTATTCCATCTTCTTTATGTATTCATTCACCAATGAACACTTAGGTTGCTTCCATATTTTCACTGTTGTAAATAATGCTACAATGAACATAGGGGTTCAAATATCTTTTCAAATGAGTGTTTTCTTTTTTTAAATTAAAAAATGTTTATTCTTGAGAGAGACAGAGAAACAGAGAGACAGAGCATCAGTGGGGGAGGGGCAGAAAGAGTAGGAGACACAAAATCTGAAGCAGGCTCCAGTCTCTGAGCTGTCAGTACAGAGCCTGACACTCACAAACCCTGAGATCATGACCTGAGCTGAAGTCGGATGCTTAACCGACTGCTGAGCCACCCAAGCACCCCCACCTGTATGTCTTCTTTGGAAAAATATCTATCTAGATCTTTTGCCCATATTTTAATTGGACTTTTTGTTTGTTTTGGTTTCGTTTTGTGATTGAGTTGTTTGAGTTCTTTATATATTTTGGATGTTAAATCTTTATTAGATAAAAGATTTGCAAATATTTTCTTCCATTCAGTAGGTTGCCTTTTCATTTTGTTAATGATTTCCTTTGCTGTGCAAAATCTTTTTACTGATGCAGTCTCACTTATTTATTTTTGCTTTTGTTGCCTTTGCTTTTAAAGTTTTATCCAAAAATTGGACACCAAGATGTCTATCAAAGAGGGTTACTGCCTATATTTTCTTCTGGGAATTTTATGGTTTTACATTGTCCATTCAAGCTTTAATTCATTTTGAGTTGGTGTTTGTATATGGTGTAAGATAGTGCTTTAGTTTCATTTTTCTGCATGTAGCTGTCCAGGTTTCCCAACATTATTTATTGAAGAGACTGTCCTTTACTCATTGTACATTCTTGGCTCCTATGTCATAAACTTATTGACCTTATATGTATGAATTTATTTCTGAACTCTCACAATTCTGCCCCACTGATCTATGTGTCCGTTTTTATGCCAATACTGTTCTGATTACTATAGCTCTGTGGTGTAGTTTGAAACCAACAAGTGTGATACTTCCAACTTTAGTCCTCTTTCTCAAGATTTCTTTGGCTAGTCAAGGTCTTTTGTGGTTTCATACAAATTTTAGGTTTATTCTAATTCTGTGAAAAAATGCCCTTGGGATTTTGGTAGGGGTGGCATTGAATATATAGATTGTTTGGGTAGTATGGACATTTTGATAATATTAATTCTTCTAATCCATAAGCATAAATATCTTTCCTTTTATTTTTTTCTTCAATTTATTTCATCAATGTGTTATATTTTTCAGTATACAAATCCTTTACCTCCTTGGTCAAATTTATTCCTAGATATTTTATACTTTTTGATTCAGTTATAAATGGAATACTTTTCTTTTTTTTTTTCCTGTTGGCTTTTTTTTTTAATAGTTTATTGTCAAATTAGTTTCCATATAACACTCAGTGCTCATCCCCACAAGTGTCCTCCTCCATGCCCATCCCCCCTCCCCCCACATCCATCAGTCCTCAGTTTTTGTCAGCATTCAAGAGTCTCTCATGGTTTGCTTCTCTCCCTTTCCCCCACCATTTCCGCCCTTCTTCTCCCCCTTGTTCCTCCGTCAAGTTCCTCCTAATCCTCCTATACGTGCAAACATATGATATTTGTCCTTCTCTGCCTGACTTATTTCGCTCAGCATAACACCCTCAAGGTCCATCCATGTTGCTACACATGGCCAGATTTCATTGTTTCTCATTGCCATGTAGTATTCCATGGTATAGATAAACCACATCTTCTTGATCCATTCATCTGTTGATGGACACTTAGGCTCTTTCCATGTTTTAGCTATTGTGGAGAGTGCTGCTATGAACATTGGGGTACATGTGCTCCTATGCATCAGCATTTCTGTATCCCTTGGGTAAATTCCTAGCAGTGCTATATTGCTGGGTCATAGGGGAGTTCTATTGTTAGTTTCCTGAGGAACCTCCACACTGTAAAATGGAATACTTTTCTTAATTTCTTTTCTTGATAGTTCATTATTAGTGTATAGAAATGTAACAGACTTATGTATATTGGCTTTGTATCCTGCAACTTTACTGAATTTATTTGTTCTAGTAGTTTTTTGGTGGACTCTAAAATTTTCTATATATAGAATCATGTCATCTGCAAATAGTCACAATTTTATTTCTTCCTTTTCAATTTGGATGGCTTTATTTCTTTTTCTTGCTTAATTGCTCTGACTAGGACTTCCAATTCTATGTTGAATAAAAGTGGTGAGGGTGGGCATCTTTGTTCTCCTGATTTTAGAGGAAAAGCCTTCAGCTTTTGACTGCTGAGTATGATGTTAGCTGTGGGTTTGTCATACATATATGGCCTTCATATGTTGAGACACTTTCCCTCTATACTCACTTTGTTGAGTGCTTTTTTTTTTAAATCATAAGTGGGTGTTGAGTTTTGTCAAATGCTTTTCCTACGTCTATTGCAATGATCATATGATTTTTATCTTTTGGTATTTTTATCATTTTGGTAATGAGTGTCATGCTGATTGATTTGTAGGTGTAAAACCATCCTTGCATCACTGGAATAAATCCCACTTGATCATGGTGTATGATCCTTTTACTGTACCGTTGAATTTGGTTTGCTAATATTTTGTTGAAAGTTATTGCACCTATGTTTACCAGGGATAAACCTGTAATTTTCTTTTCTTGTAGTATCCTTGTTTCGTATCAGGGTAATTCTGGCTGTGTAGAATGAGTTTGGAAGTATTCCTTCCTCTTCAATTTTTTGGAAGGATTTGAGAAGAATAGGTATTTCTTTGAAAGGTAGAATTCATCAGTAAAGCCATCTGGGCCTGGACATTTGTTTTTTGGGAATTTTTTGATTACCGATTCACCCTCGTTACTAGTAATCAGTCTATTCAGATTTTTAATTTTTCATGACTCAGTCTTAGAAAATTATATGTTTTCAGGAATGTATCCATTTCTTCTAGACTGTACAGTTTGTTGGCATATCATTGTTTATAATGGTCTCTTATGATATTTTGTACTTCTGTGGTGTCATTTACAACTTCTTTTTTATTTATTTTCATTTTATTTGAAAATTTATTTCCTTTTTTTAGTGAGCCTAGCTAGAGGTTTGTCAGTTTTATCTTTTCAAAGAAACAGCCCTTAGTTTCATTGATCTTTTCTATTTTTTAAGCTTCTATTTCATTTATTTCCTCTCTAATCTCTGTTATTTCCTCCCTTTTACAAATAGTTGGTTTTGTTTGCTCTTTTTCTAGTCTGAAGCTGTAAAGTTAAATTGTTTATTTGACCTTTTTCTTGTTTTTTGAGGCAGCCCTGTATCACTGTGAACTGTCTTCTTAGAGCTGCTTTTGCTACATCCCATAGATTTTGGAATGTTCTATTTTGATTTTCATTTGTCTCAAAATATTTTCTGATGTCCTGTTATTTCTTTGTTGACCCATCAGTTCTTCAGCAGCATGTTGTTTAATCTCCACACATCTGTGATATTTCCAGTTTTCTTCTTGTAGTTGATTTCTAGTTTTATATCATTGTGGTTGGAAAAGATGCTTGGTATGATTTCAGTATTCTTAAATTTTTTGAAACTTATTTTGTGGCCTAACATAATCTGTTGCAGAATGTTTCATATGCTCTTGAGAAGAATGTGTGTTCTGCTGCTTTTCCATGGAATGTCTCTAAATATCTAATAAGTTATTTGGTCCAATGTGTCATTTAAGGCCAAAGTTTCCATATTGATTTTCTATATGGATGACCTCTCTATTGGTATAAGTGACTTAATAAAGTCTCGTATTATTACTGTGTTGCTGTCAATTTCTCCCATATGTCTATATTTTAATTTTTAAACATTTTTAAAAATATTTTTTAAATTTAGCTTTTGAGTGGGCGGGGGGAAGGGGCAGAGAGAGGGAGACCCAGCATCTGAAGTAGGCTCCAGTCTCTGAGGTGTCAGCACAGAGACCGATATACGGCTTGAACTCATGAGCCATTAGATCATGACCTGAGCCGAAGTCAGATGCCTAATGACTGAGCCACCCAGGAGCCCCTCCCTTATGTCTATTAATATTTGCTTTATATTTGGGTGCTTCTATTTTGGGTGCACAAATATTTACAAATGTTTTGCCCTCTTGTTGGATTGGTCCCATATCATTTTATAATGCAGTTTGTTACCTTTTATCACAGTGTTTGTTTTAAAGTCTATTTTGTCTAATATAAGTATAGCTACACAAGTTTTCTCTTTTTTTTCCCCTATGTGCATGGAATATCTTTTTTCATCCCTTCACTTTCAGTGTGTATGTTTTTAAATCTGAGGTGACTCTTTGGGGTGCTTGGGTTGCTTAGTTGATTAGGCATCCAACTTCGGCTCAGGTTATGATCTCGCGGTATGGANCGACTAAGCCACCCAGGCGCCCCCTTTCTCATCATCTTTTGTACATATATTATAGGTTTTGTTTTGTGGTTACCAAGAGGTTTACATAAAACAGCCTATATGTATATAGCAGTCTATTTTAAATTGATAGCAACTTAAGTTTGAACACATTTGAAAAACTGTACCTCTTTTATTCTCCTGTCTACATTTTAATTTTTATTCATCATATTTTACGTCTTCTTATTTTATGCATTCCTTAACTAATTATTATAATTATAGTTAATTTAACTACAATTGTCTTTTAACCTTCCTACTGGTATTAGTGGTTAATTCACCATTTTTATTATATGTTTGCCTTTCCAGTGAGACTTTTACTTTTACTGTTACTAGTTTGTACCTTTTCTTTTCAGCTTAAAGAAGGACATTTAACATTTATTATAAGGCTGGTTTATTGGTGATGACCTCCTTTAGCTTTTGCTTGTTTGGAAAACTATCTTTCCTTCAATTCTGAATGATAGCATTGGCAGATAGAGTATTCTTGGTTGGAGGGATTTTTTTTGTTTTGTTGTTGTTGTTGTTTTTATTCTTTTAGAACTTTAAAGATATCATGCCATGGCCTTCTGGCCTGCACAGTTCCTGGAAAATCAGCTGATAGTCTTCTGGGAGTTCCCTTCTATGTAGCAAATAATTTTACTCCTTTTTTTTTTTTTTCTTTCTTTGCTTTTAAGAGTCTGTGTGAAAGGCCTTTAAGAATAGACTTCCCATTCCCCAGTCTTTTGGGTCCTCTGGATGTCAGCTCTGTTTTTTTTTTTTCACAGCCAGATGTTTTGGGGGCCTCTCTTTCTAGTGTAGGTCCCAGTATTGGGATGCCTCATGGGAAAGCTCTATATTAATTTGATTGCTCCAAATTATGAATCACTGTACCAGGGGTGGGGGTTTTGATGAGACTACATCACTGCCTCTCCTACCTGTCTCAATATGGCCCTTTTGTCCTTTGTTATGGAAGACCTCTTCAGCTAGTTTTCAGGTGGTTTTCACAGGAAACTGACCCATATGTAGCCATAGAACTACTGTCTTGAACTACTTTCCTCTTATCTAAGGCTGTGAAAATAATAATAATTACCCATATTTCCTGCCTAAACTTGAATCAGTGTACCCATCTTATTCATAAATGTGTGACTGTGAGGATGAATACTATGAAGAGAGAGGGGTCATGTGGTTGACAAATTGGTGGTTCATTACAGAACCTTCTAATTACCAACATGAATATAATTCTCCCCCTTTAAAAATCTCAACACTCAGAAAGCGAGACAGGTTCCTCGTTTTTCCAGGCCTCTAAAGATTGAAGACCTAGATTTAATGTCAAATATTATTCCATATTCTTAATTAACTGTAATTGTATCTGAAGTGTATCTATTGACTGGGAAAACATAATTGAAAAAACTATAGTTCTATGAAGCCGTGATTTAAATAAACTTATATTTTATTTATTATAAAATCTACATATATTTGAAAAGCAGTAACTATATGTGAGACATATTATTGAGTTCATAGAAAATGTCTGGCATGCAAAAGGAGTTCCCACTCTGCAGTTGCTCAGATATCAATAAATATAAGATGAGAAATAGTGAGAGAGATAGAGGACATGCAATGAGTTTCTTTCCTGGATCTTGGGAAAGACAAAGCCAATCAGACACAAAACCAGAAGTTTCCTTAGAGACTTCCAGCGTGTGAGTTTCCTTATCCATAGACTGGGGACAGTATTTGTCTTCAATACAAGAAAGTTGGTGCAGTGGATATTGAATAATTATAGATTAACAGATTTTTTAAGTGAAAAAAGAAATCATTGCATGATAAAGGGAATCTTATTCTTCTGAATTTTTAGCCTATGTCACTCATTTGATGCTTTGATAGAAATCCATGTAAAGTACTGATTTTCAGAAGTCTGTGACTTATCTCCTCCAATTAGATGAACAATTTCTAAAAGAATCTTCAGTATCCCAGTATAGCCTCTTTGTTCATTATCCTTCTAGCACATACTGCTAGTAAACTGGATGTCAAGCAGAGTCTTCTTCCCTTTGAGATCTTAGTTCAGATTTTGTCTGCCTTGTGAAAGTTCAAAAACCTTAGAAAGGGCCCTGTAAGTTATTCGGGAATTTAATTTAATTATATTTATTTCCTGTGTGTGTGTGTCTACAAGTGTGTTCACACTTGTGTGCACATGCATGCCTGCTTGCTATTCTGCACTAAAGGCACTTCCCTAGTTTCTACAAAATAACTCATTCACACAACACATTCATGAATATAATAGGCTTTTACAAGAGGTACTGTGTGAAGAGAGAATAGAATTGGGGTTATATCCCAACCATAAATAACTGTAAATGGAATACTAGGCATAATTGTTTATGTAATATATTTGGCCACCTTGTTATGAGGGGATTTTCACTGGCCTGCACTATCACCTTCCCATTTTTTTTCAAATTGTGAATCCCTCACTTCCTCCTTTCACCTGTATTTTTGGAGAGGGCCCTGTCGGTTGTCAACCCAATATTCATTTCCATGATTTCCCTAGAAACAAAACTCTATTTTGATTAAGTATCCACCCCTCCTTCAGCAAACATGTTTTAAGAAAGAAAACCCACATTCCGTATTCCACTAAGCTAGACTGTGTGTGGGTCTAGTGCAAGTCATGTGGCTTAGGAAGACCCAATCAAGAGGAAGGGAAGGATGCTTAAAGGAATGGTGTTTTTTCTCCTGCTAGTCAGAAACAAGCTCTGAGGATCACTCCTAGTTAGCCTGCCACCAAAAAGAAGAAACTGTGAGTGGCAGAGAAAAGAAATAGAAAAAAACATGATTTAATCTCTATCACCTATATCACCTCTTTATTTCTCAGAGAATAAGATATTGTATTGCTATTTAAGTCTATTTGAATCAGATTGTTGTTACTAAGGGGACGAAGTATCCTAATTGATTACAGTTCTCTTTTCAATTGCCCCTTTTCTCAGGAACAAAACAACTTGCTTTTTCTTCCTTTTTAAAAATTCGGGCACTTGGTTCATTTAGTTGAGCATCTGACTCTTGATTTCAGCTCAGGTCATGACCCCAGGGTATTGGGATTGAGCCCTTCATGGGGCTTCATTCCCAGCATGGATTCTCTCTCTTCCTCTGCCCCTTTCCCCACTTACGTTCGTTCTCTCTCTCTCTCTCAAATAAAAAAAATCATATAAAACACTTTAGTAACCATCCCTGGTTGTTTAGTCCCCTGTGATTTTTCATAAACTTGGAGTTTCACAGTATCCCAAGTAGATTATCAAGATAATTTTCCAAACAAAGATATTTTACATTTTAAGAAGAATTCTGGCATATTTGCTAAGAACATTACCATTTGTTCATTAGACATCCATCAACTATTATTTCTTCTCAGCACTATTACAGAGCTGAAGCAGTTCTTATCTTTCTGCCCCTAGAGAAAATACCACTATGCGCCCTCTCCACAGACTGCTGCATGATCAGAGAGCTATCAGAGAAGAGGGCCTCTATCCCAGCTTCTAAGAAAGAAATCTCAAAATACCTCACTCTTCTCTTGACTGCCTTACCACCTGCAGCTGCAGAGAGAGTAGATAACCAGTCACCCCATTTAAAGCAGCCAGAGGGGGTTACCCACTGTAATGGATGCTGTGCTCTGCCACCCAGATTTTCCTCTGGATAAAAGGACCTGTTGCCCACATGCAGGAAGTACAAGCTCACATTCAGCCCCCTGCTTTCTGCTGTCTCCAGGTATTGCCCTTCACTGAAGAGAGCTGCTTGACTCAAAGTTTTACCTTTTCCAGGGGGCAGTCTAGACCTGATGATGGATTAATGCAGGACAACAAAGGACCAGTCCCCTTATCTCAACTTGGTCAACTTTGCAGGAAAATCTTGGCTTCAGTGCTCCCCAGGAGTTGCCTGAGCCCATTGCTTTGATTTTATCTGCACCATAGCCCAACTTCCTACCCACCTCTGCTGCCTTCCTTTCTCCCACAGGCACTCAATCCATAAGCACTCTCTAATACCTTCTGTAGACAAATTCCCATTCTGGGGTCTGCTTTCCCTTCCTTGGGAACTTGACTGCTAACAGTTGGTAGCAGGAATCAGAGAAAGCAGAAGCTGACATGGGATTCTGGAGCTGGCTCACCTGCCAGCATGCCAGTGGGCATGAGTTCCCTATCACTGGTGGGAGGTGGAGCATGGAGAGCCTGGCACAGCCAGCAGTGAAGCTAAAACTTCCACCTGAGGTGAATTGCAATGGTACACTAATGAAAAGAAATACACTAGTGGGTGTAATATATTGGGTATTTGAGAAACATAGAGAAAATAATAACAGGAACAATGAAATTGAGTAGGATTTGCTGGAGAATTTGAATCTTTGGAAAACAAATAATGGAAGGCTAAGAGTGATTAATCAGAATTTAAAGGCTAGATATGAAAGCAAGAAAATCCCCTTAGCAGCATATGAAGTTAGATTTATCTCACACAGTTGAAGAACAGAACAACTGAAGGACAAGCCCAGGATTTAATCCTGAGAATGGCAGAACTTCAGAGAACCTGAGCTGGTCATCTATGCCAGGGTCAGGGACCTGGTTAGGAAGAATGGGACCCTGAGATAAATGATGAGATGTCAAGCATTATGTATTACAAATCACAAATCTCCTAAACCAGAACTTCTCAATTTCTGGATTATTGGCATTTGGGGCCAGATAGTTTTTTGTTGTTGGCATTGGGGCAGGGAGGCTGTCCTGTGCATTGTCGGGTATTCACCAGCATTGCTGGTCTCTACCCACTAGATGCCAGTAGCCAGTAGCCTTTATCCTCCATTCGTGACAATCAAAAATGTCTACAAACATTGCCAAACATCTGGGTGGGGTGGTAGTGCGGGGGGGATCTCCCTAGGTTGGGAACTTGATGCTGGCAAGAGTGGCCTAATCCTCCCTGTTAGAGACAAGCATACATCTTTGCTTAAAGTAGTGCAGAGACCTCGACTTCTCAAATCAAGGAGTGCCCCACTCAGGATGTACTCTCACCTTGTCCTCACAGCCCTTAAGCTAACGGTAAAGTTTAAGTGACATATTAACCCAGCTGGGCAACATCATGCCTGCCAAAGGGAGTAGAGGACTATACCGTGAAGAGGCTCCAGGACCTAGGCGGCGTGCACCAGAAGGATCCTGGAGAGCTCACATGGGACTATGGGACTAGATCCTGAGAAGGCTGGATTAAAGCTGCCAAAATGTGATGTTGGATAAGGGAGAGCAATCTCCCACAACATAGGATTTAATATCCTGGAAAGACCCCAGGAAATAGTGCCAACATGCTGCCAGAATGCCTTATAGAAGCTTCATACAAAGTGAAGTGCAAATGCCATAATTTCCATGTCTGATGGTGGAAGAAGGAATCAAAAAGCTCAGAGAAATAAGTATGCCTGATATACTGTGTAAGGCTAGATGAGTGTAAGGCTAATACTAGAAGATTATGATCCTACAGGAGAGTCCAGTGTATACTTCATTTGCTAAAATAATAAAAAATGTGCTGAGGAGATGGGCACCAGAATCACTGAAGGCTTTACAGTAGGAGACAGGAGATATTACTCTAGAGCTGTTCTTAGTGGTAGTAATGGGGATGGCTGGGTCCAGCATTAACAGAGGCCAGGTGGTGACACAGTCATCACAATGAGAAATTGGATTGCCTGGATAGCCCACAAAACATCACACTGGCCCACTCCATTGATGGCCTCCTGCTGATTGGGTTGGATGAGCAGGAAGTGGTACATGCAGTAGCACACATGTATTCCAGAGGGTGAGACACAAAACCTGGGTACTTAGGGGCCCACTGTATCAAGGAAGTATTTAGGGAAGCAGTCGTTTGGAACATGCAAGAACACCTCATCTAAAGTGAGGCATAAGTTATTGCATTTCACAACTCACGCCATGAAAAATAAAGCAGAATGCTTGGAAAGCCTCATCAGGTTTTGAAGGCAGTATATTTTCTACCTGGGAATACTTCTCAGCTTATACACTGGTGACATGTTTTGCGTTGAGCACTGAACAGTAATGGCTCCACAAGTGGCCCTGATGCTTGAGCCATGTGATCCAGTTGGCCCTCTGAGCTTGGAAATCTATATGGTGGGAAAGATACCATGTTAAGTTCACAGAGGGACTTAATGGAATCACAATATAGGCCTCTAGGTTTCTGAAACAAGGCAGTGCCATATGTGTTGGAAAATTATACACCATTTAAAAATCAGCTCCCAGTGTGCTACTGGATCCTGGTTAAGAAGGAGCACACAGACCCATGGACTACCAAGTGACCATACATGTAGAATCACCCATCATGAGCTGGTATCTGTCAGAACCACTAAATCATTTAGTTGTCTAGGCTCAGCAGCCATCCTGAATAATGTGAGTGCCTCATCCAGGATAAAAACATAAGCAGGACCAAAGCATACAAGGGAGCTGCATGAGCAGGCAGTCTGGACTCTCCTATTATCTATCACTATTATATCATACCTCTCCCTCAGCTTATACCTGTAGCCACATGGGTGTATTCCCTTATAGCCAGCTGACAGAAGAGAAAAAAAGCCAAGTTTGCTTCATGAATGGTCTGGCTTGTTATGTAGATATAATTAAAAATGGACTGCCCTACACTACAGCCTCAAGGGTGGCCTTAACACACAGAGGTAAGGGGAAATCCTCCTAATGAATGGTCTACTTGACCATCTACTTTTTGTGAACTCTAAGGAAGCAAGGACCTTGTCTGCCTCCTTCAACTCTATATTTTGAGTACCTAGAAGTTTACTTGAAGAGAAAGAGGTCCTCATTACATATTTGTTGAGTCAATGCAATATTCTTTGATCACCTACTCTGACCCGAGAATATAACAATTATTGGGGGTTTATGAATTAAGATTCTTGTTGATGTTGTGCCTGGCAAGCCAGATTTCCCATATAGAAACAAGGAAATGTACAGAATCCATTTTAAAAAAGCAACAGTTCGATGTTGATCCTTTACTTTAAGAGAAAGTTCATGCATGAAATAGCCTAGACTGGAGAGGAAGCACAATTAAGGTATCCAGGAAGAGAAACATGGGGGAAAGGAGTGGGTATTAACTGACATTATTTTCTAGTCACACTTCCATAATTCTAAAAGTTAAGCATTTCATTTATTTTGAGCTATATGCACACACTGCTCTTATACTTCTTTTGGAAGGAAAATTACTTTTCCCAGTCATGATTCCATCTTATATAATAACCCTCACATTTATAGATTTCTGCAGAAATGGATTCAATTTAGTTTGGTGAATGTGCAGAAAAGACAATGAAACACTTAAATAATAGTCTGAAGGGTGGTAAAATGTAATCAATTAGATTGGTTTGTTTCTGGCAAATGTATGCAATAGTTCACACAGTACCCATAGATTTAATATGAATAATGTGCACAAACATGTATACTGCCCTGGTCCTTGCAAAACTTCTGATCAAAATTCCATATGCAGAAATAAAACTATGACTCAGCAGTCATGCTGCTTAGTATTTACCCAAATGAACCCATGAACAAAGAGAGCCCCAATGATGTGAACTGCTTTCACTTTATTTAGGCATGGTGATTTCAACCACAGCATCTGATTCTCTTCATCACTTCTTTTGTTTCTTTAATTTTTTTTTAACATTTATTCATTTTTGAGAGACAGAAACAATGTGAGCAGGGGAGGGACAGAGAGGGAGACACAGAATTCAAAGCAGGCTCCAGGCTCCCAGAAGTCAGCCCAGATCCCAACACGGGGCTTGAACCCACAAATTGTGAGATCATGATCTGAGCCAATGATGGATGCCCAACCTAGTCACTCAGGCACCCTTCTCCTAACCACTTCTACCTCACATGCACAAATACAACTGTTTCCAATGACTTATGTTCTCCTGAGCTGGGAATATTTGTGGGTGGAAAGAACTTTTTTGGGGAAATTAACTTGAGAATAAATGTGCATATAGCAGGATCCTTGATTTGGCATCCATTTTTCAGAATTTCTGTGTGCATGTTTGTGTGTTTTAATTTCTACGTAAGTGGGAGATGCATTCAGTCAGGATACTGTCCCTACTACCTACCTTTCAAATATATACCACCAATATGCAAAGATTTGAAGATACTCACAGATCTGATGTCTGCCCTTTGGTACTTCTAATTGACCCAGGGAAGAGGCTGAGGACATAAAAGGAATTATTAATGTAAAGTTCCAGTTTCTCTGCCCCAAATATGTGATTTAGATCATAGTTGTTATAAGAGGTCAGAGGAAGAAGAGAAGATGGCTCCTTGTCATTAAAATTTGTTTGAAAAATGAGAAAGTTCTAACTCAAAGTTAAGCGTATATTATCACTAGATGAAAAATAAATGTGAATTTTCTCTATTCAGCTACAGAGTGAGTGCTTGGCAAGATACATCTGCTTTGCAACAGGAAACTCCTTTGCAATCATAAAAAGGAGTAACTCACCAAAATCTTTTGCGGCATAGAGTGAAGTCACACCTTGAACTCTGAAACTTTTTGGTAGCATTATAGTACACAAGCATAGACTGGACAGCCTAAAGTTGTTGACTGTCTGTGAATATGCTAAGTTAAATAAGTCACATGTCAGATGTACTTGATAACATCAGGGTCTCTTGAAGTGATTCTGTGATGTATATTTTCTATTTCTGGGGTTACACATTGTAGTGGTGGCTACTTGACACCTCATTTTAATATATTTTAAAAATACAGCATCTTTCTTTGGTCAAAATTTTGATAAAGATTCTATAAGAATCACTGTCTAAAACTTTTACTATCCTTCACAATATTATATCCTGGCCACTCAGTCATATTTTGGTCATGTATTCAATAAATACTTATTGAGTGCTAAATAACCAGCAGGCACAATAGTAGGCACTACAAATCTGGTAGGGAATAAAACAGATAATGGTCCGTCACTTTCTGGAGCTTACAGATTAATGGGGAAGACTGACATTAACTAAATAATTCTAAATGTGAAAAATGTTATGAAAGAGAATATGTATAGACTCTGATAGAATGACCTAAAGCTAGGCTTATGGGAAGAGGTGTACTAAACATTTATATCCTTTCCCCATAATCCAAATCTAAAGTGCTAGATTATCAGCCTTTGAAACTATCTCTGGTCATGTTAAGATCAGAAAATGCAAAGTTCCAAAAGCATTCCATTTTGGGGGGCTGGTAACTCGGGCCTTTGCCAACATCACACCAAAAATAAATAAGCAACGAGGCCCATCTATATGCAGCTGTATTGAAAATTGTATTCCATATGTGACAACATATTATTAAAACAGCAAAATCATAGCTTCCATCTGCCCGTTGAGATGCAAGCGTCACTCTTTTCCCTGTAATGTTAGACTTTATTGCATTTGTCGGCAGCATATTCCATTTTAATATTTGATAAATAGATATAGGAGGAATTGTTTCAAGCTACAATCCTGTACTGCGTCAGCTGTTCACCTCCTTTCTGAAGCAAACTCTCTATCCTCAAACTAATATCCCCCAAAAAGAAAAATCAATTTAAAATGACTGTGAAAATGTGTTTATTTTTCTACCCTCAGGATTAAAAAGCTGAGAAATGATTAATAATAATTTGTCTAGAAAGATAATGCAGGCATTTTAGGGGGGTAGTGATTTTGCATCTTTAATTTTCATCAGTTCTAACATTTTATCATTAAAACTGCATGAATATATAGAGAGAGAGATAAAAGAAAACGAGAGAGGTAGTAATACCTCATATCTCTTAGGCGGTATTTCCTACGTTTCAGATTTCTACGTTGTCTGACCCCATTTCAGTCAATTTTCCATAGCCTGCCTGTCTCATATCCGCTGAGGGAACACACTAGTGCTGTGTTTATGCTAATTTTATGCTCTCTGAGTTGTGTCTGTTATTCAAAGCAGTTGAAGCAGTTATTGCCAGTAATCTTATTTCTGCGGGAGCCCCAGGGCAGACGAGGCCTCAAAATCAGGCGTGCAGACCGAGGCAAAGCCATCACAGCCTGCTGGTAAATGGCAGTTCTTTCCCTCCGAATCTGATATCAGTTACTTCGCAAACACAGTAATAAAATGAAACAAATCAGATTTTCAAGTAAATAAACCAGACTTCAGTGGGAAGCAACAATGGTCAGGGCAACAGGAGTTTAATAAGTGATACATAGGGGGAAATACAGAAGCACTATGGCCTGTTCCTTTACCCTCTTTATTTTAAAGTCACCTCCCCAACCTCCTTAACACTGAAAAAAAGGAAGTTGTTTAAACCCAAAAGCAGGAAAAGGGGAGGAAAGTCAGGTAAAACCAGCAATAATATCAATACTGACTTTCTCTTACCTACAATCAAGCAACAATACTGAGAATTGTATTATTTGCTATTAAAGAGTGGCTCGGGATGCACAAACAGAAGGCACTCCAAGACAAATGGACTTGTCTATTCTCCTCACTCACAACAGCTAACAGCCTTTCAGAAATCTCAACAAAATGGAAACAAAGTTAACCAGTACAGTTTCCTGATTAAGAACATTAGTCCTCCAGGAACACAAGGCAATGTGGGAGCTCTGATGCAACAAGCACAGTGACCAGGGGTTCTTTGCCAGATCAAAGACTAGCAGACTTTAGAGATCATTTACTTGAGGCAACTTCTTCTATTCCAGTATGTTCTTAATTCTGCTCATTCTAAGCTACTTCCTCACTCAAGCTCCTTCTATCTCTATCCTCCATTTGTTATAAACAATTAAAATGTCTTCCCAGGGGTGCATGGGTGACCTCAGATGGTTAAGCGACTGACTCTTGATTTCGGCTCAGGTCATGATCTCACGGTTTGTGAGTTCGAGCCCAATTTCAAGCTCTGTGCTGACAACTCAAAACCTGCTTGGGATTCTCTCTCTCCCTCTCTGTCTGCCCCTCCCCCACTCTTTCTTTTTCTCTCTCTTTCTCTCAAAATAAATAAACTTTGCTAAAAGAGAAAGGGACCTCACTAAAAAAATAAAAATAAATAAAATGTTTTTCCAATAATAAACAATAAAATGAGGAGTGTCTAAATCTAAGCTAGTAGAGCAGTGGAATTCTTTCAGATACCAGTGGTGAATGTCTTTGATGAATTTGGCTGAAGTGTTACGTTAATAAATTTAAATTTGTATATTTTTCTCTTTAATCTCCAACAACTTAGCCCAGTCATGCCCAATAGCCAACTCATTTGTTCATTCATTCAGCAAACCTTTATTATCTGCCGACTTTATGCCAGGCACTGTAATAGAAACAAGGAATATAGACTCAGGTTCCAGTGAGGAAGGAATTATAAAGTAACGTAACCCTGCTCATTCATCTAAATGCTGTGAGTGAACCATGTAGAAGACATTGTGGGAACTCATGGTTGGAGATACACTTCTTGAGAAGGTGACTTCTGATTTGAATTTTATTAGAAGAATAAACATTTACAAGCCAAGGAAGAAAGAGGAAAGTATATTCTAAGGAAAACTTAATAAGTTCACTTGGAGAATACTAAGGCGACTAATATGAATGGGGCAAGTTTCAAGAAAATGATCAGAAAAAAAGTCTAGGAAACTAGATTCATGAAAGACCTAATATGTCAAACATAAATTTTCTACTGCTGGTAGTAAATCCAACTTAGGGTTTTACACAAGGTAGTGGCATTTTAAGAATTTGGTTTATAAAGATCACTTATCCAGGCAGTATGAATGATAGAAAAGAGAGGCTGGAAACAGAGAGGCTGGTGGTAAACAAAAAAAGGGAAAATAAAGCATAATAGAATCAGAAGAAAGAGGTAAAGGAGGGGACAGATTGATGAGATATTTGTGGTGAAGATGTCTTGTTCATGGCATATTGAGTACATGATTTTATCTGTGTATATTCTGGAAAGAACATTAAAATGACAGTAAAAGAAGAAAATATTTAAGCCCACACATAAACAAAGATAACAAAAAAAGGAGATAATAACATGAAAATATCAAGAAAAGGTTGAAATGGAAAGTGGATGTATGTGTGTAACTGAATTAGTGGAGCAAAGAAACTAACATCAGACTTCTGTGGGGAAGCCAGCCGATTTAGTACCTGCTTCAGAAACTCCAAAGGTCTAGGAGTTGGAGGAACCAGTATCTCTGAAAGCTGAACAATGGTGTGTGGTTAAAAATGGGGAGTATTGGTTGATAATGTGTAAAGGAATGGTTGAACCCGTAGATTCCTTTCCCAATCCAAACAGAATACAAGGGGTTCACTTTTCAGAGAGGTTGAGTCAGAGACAGTTTGGATTCAACCATGCAAGTGGATGATGTGTAAATCTGCATCCTAGATGCTAAGAATTTCTTAACATTTTTTCCCCTGATCAGATCTCAGAACAATAGCATCTTTTTTTATAAGTCCCAGGTAAAGATTTGTAGGACTTCTTTTCAGAGAAACCGACCCCATTCAAAATGAAACAAAACAAAACAAAAAACTATGGATGTCAATACGTCCAATCCAATAGTCAAATCTCAGACTGCTCAACCTATATTTGGCCTTATGAGCTCACTTGTGCACACAGAGCTTCCACAGTCCACTAAAAGCTTCCACCTTTATAGTGTCCCGCTTTAAATATAAATGCACAGCCAAAGATTACCAAAATTTTAAGATAGACTTTTAACATACCAAAACAACCTAAAAACAAAAATTATAACTTGAAGGATAGAGAACTAAGGAAAAATGTTTGTGTATGTGTGTGCACAGGCGCATGTATGTGTGTAAGAGACAGAGACAGAGAATATGTGTGTATCGGTGTGTGTCTAATACCCGAGGGAAACTAAACAAAGAAGATATTATTTTCAGGTCTTCATGAGACAGAACAGGATACTATAAGTAGAGAGTATTCCAAGAAAAAGAAAGAGATCTTGGAAATGAAAAATGTGAGAGCAGAATTTATTTTAAAAAGTTAAAAAATGAATGGTATAATAGAGGAATATCCTCAGAAAGTAGAAAAAAGAGAAAAAATGAATTTTTAAAAGGCAGTAATGTTAGAGAATTGATATTGGACATCCAATATCTAACAAACGAAAGTACCTAAAAGAGAAGAGGAAAATAGAAAGAAATCATAAAAGAAGTATCTCAAGGAAATTTGTTAGCTTCCAGATTGAAAATGTCTATTTAGTGTTGATCCTTAAACAGGAAAAAAAAAAAAGATGCATACTAATAAATTTCAAATAAATTTCAAGGTAACATTGATAAAGAAATTATTTTTTAAAACTCTGAAAAAAAAGTGTGAATCAGAATAGAATCAACTTCAAATGTTAATAATAAAAGATAGAAGGCAATAGTTTAACAACTTCAAAATCCCGGGGGAAGGTGATTTCCAATCTAGAATTCTAAACCCACCAAAACCTTATATTAAGTGTGAATGTAGAATAAATATATTTTCAGACATATGAAATTTCAGAAAACTGACCTCTTCATATACCACCAGAAAGCGATTAGAGAATGCACTCCATCAAAAACAAAGGATTAATCCAAGAAAATAGAAGAGGCAGAGTCCAGGAAGTTGGAGGCCAAACACAAGAGAAGAAATATATACCACTAATCCAAGATAATAGTGCAGATACATCCCAAGGACTATAACTGTGCAGGTCTATAGAATAACTATTTCTAATTGGAAGAAGGGAACAAAGCTTCACAAAGTGTGATTTCAAAATAATGTGAAAATAAAAGATACCTGGTTATTTGACTATAGTGAAAGTATTTTACAGTTTTATTGGAAAGTTTAGGGCTCGGTTAGTGAGAAGAATATAAAAACTAAGCAAATAAAAAGACCATTGTTAGCTTTTAGATAAGTAATAATAGTACAACACATATTTACTACAAATAAGAATGATAATAACCATGTCAGAGTATTGGTTCAAAGACAGAAAGTAATATAACAATGCTAATTATTAAGCTCCATTTAAATGTTTATTATGTGCCAAATACTCTGCTTAATCTGGACTAGTTTACATTCAATCCTTTAAGGAATTCTGCAAAATGGGTTCCATTACTGGCCTCATTTTACAGATAAGACAACTGAAGTGAAGTGCTTTTTCAAATGAGGATTTGGCAGAAATAGATCAGATAAAGCAAAATAAAAGGTTTTTGATTTTTTGGGGTTTTTTTGGGTTTTTTTTTGTTTTGTTTTGTTTTTGTTTTTGCAAATATTACCTCCTTGGCCATCACACCACAAAATTCAAATGTGGAGAATGTTGAATCATACTATTAAATACTTTTATTAGAAAAGTCACACCAATAAGGGACACCTGGCTTGCTCAGTCAGCAGAGCATGCAACTCTTCCCTCAGGGTTGTGAGTTTGAGCCTCATGTTGGGCACAGAGATTACTTAAAAATAATAAAAAATAATAAGCCTCCTCCTTCTTTTTCTCCTCCTCCTACTACAAAAAAGAACCCTCCAAAATAAGACTTCCATATAATAGACACACCTACTGTGCCTATGAGTATAAAATATATCTCAGAAGACTGTTATAAAAATTCTGGCTTCATGTTCATGGACTTGGGAAAATTACACCAAAATATAATCTATTCATTCACTATTTTAAGAATTAGTGTACTGTCACAACTATAATATAGTTCATGATTTATAAGATGAACATATTGTCATAAAATAATAATTTCATTGTTAATTTAGTCCTAAATCAAGTTTACCTCTGTACTCAGGGTTATTCTGCCAGATTGGCAGAATATGTTTTTTTAAAAAACATGTGTATGCCACTCTTAGTGATATTAGTCCTTTAAGGGTGTCTCAGGTGGTTAAGCATCCAACTCTTGATTTTGGCTCAGGTCATGATTTCACAGCTCGGTTCATGAATTGAGCCCTGTGTGGGGCTCCATGCTGACAGTGCAGAGCCTGCTTGGGATTCTCTCTCTCTCTCTCTCTCTCTCTCTGCTCCCACCCCTACCCCACTTATGCTTTCTCTCTCTTTCAAAAATAAACAAACTTAAAAGAAAATGAACATATGGGCTAGGCTTGGAGAAATATAATGCTAAAGACTCAACTCTGGCTTCTGTACCCATGCAAAGTGACATAAAAAATATAGATAATATTTATTGGGTGTTCAGTAGTGCTCAGTACTATACCAACTATGTTACATTTATCACTTTAATAAGTGGTGGGCTTGAAGATAGTAGATAAAAGCCTTTGAAATTATGAGTTATTTATTTAAAGGTAAGTACTATTGAGTTCTTATAAAAGAACTTATGAGGGTGGTAAACCTACAATAGAAGTTGTTAACCATAGGTGCCTGGGTGGTTCAGTAGGCTAAGCATCTGACTTCAGCTCAGGTCATGATCTCATGGTGTGTGAGTTTGAGCCCCGTGTCCAGCTCTTGCTGACAGCTTGGAGCTGGGAGCCTGTTTCAGGTTCTGTGTCTCACTCTCTCTGCTCCTCTCCTGCTCACTCGCTCTCTCTCTCTCTCTCTCTCTCTCTCTCAAAAATAAATAAACATTAAAAAAAAAAAGTAGTTGTTAACCATCATCATGATGTAACCATCATCACAATTAGGATAGAACAGTTGCATCTCTCCAAAACTTCCTCTTGTTCCATCTTTATAGTCACATCCTCTCCCACCCCGATCTTTGACAACTACTAATCTGTTCTCCAGCACAATTTTTCTGTGTTTCTGAGAATGTCATGTAAATGGAATCAGACAGCTTTTGACCTTTTGAGACTGGCTTCTTTCATTCAGCACAGTGGTTCTGAAATCCTTCTGTATAGCATGCATTGATGGTTAGTTCCTTTTTATTGATCACTATTCTATTGTATGGATGTACCATAGATTTTTTTATTCATTTATTGAAAGGCATTTAGAGTTTTTGCCCCTAATTTGGGGCAACCATGAACAGAGTTGCTGTAAACATTCATGTATGGATCTTTGTGTGAGCATGAGTTTTCATTTCTTTAGGGTAAATGCCCAGGAGGGGAATTTTTGGATTGCATGTAAATGTATGTTTATCTTTATAGGAAAACTGCCAAACCATCTCCATAATGGATGAATGATTTTTTTTTTATTCCCTAAGGTAATGTATGAGATTTTCATTTCCTCCACATCCTACCAGCACTTGGTATTGTGCTAGCATTTTTATTTTAGCTACCTGAATGGACACAGTGGTTTTAATTACCATTTTACTAATGGCTAATGATATTGAACACCTTCTCAGGTGCTTATTTACCACATTTGGACCTTTCTTGAAGTGTCTAATCAAGCCCTTTGTCCATTTTAATTTATTTTTTATTTTTTTAAGATAAATCAGGCTCTGAGCTATCAGTGCAGAACCCAATGTGGGGCTTGAACTCACAAGTTGTGAAGTCATTACCTGAGCCAAAATCAAGAGTTGGATGCTGGAGCACCTGGGTGGCTCAGTTGGCTAAGGGTCCGACCTCGGCTTAGGTCATGATCTCACAGTTCGTGGGTTTGACCCCATGTCAGGCTCTGTGCTGACAGCTAGCTCAGAGCCTGGAGCCTGCTTCATATTCTGTCTTCCTCTCTCTCTGACCCTCCCCTGCTCACACTGCTTGCCTCTCTCTCTCTTAGAAGTAAGTTTTAAAAAAACATTAAAAAAAAAAGAGTTGGATGCTTAATCAACTGAGTCACCCAAGTGGTCCTGCCCATTTTTAAATTAGGTTATTTGTTTTACTATTCTGGAGGACTTTATTGTAATATGAATACAGGTCTTTTGCTAGGTATGTAACGTGTAAATTTTTTGGATCAATCTGTATGTTCCATTTTAATTATATTAGGGTATTTCAGAGAAGAATTTTTAAAATTTTTGATGAAGTCCAGTGTATCAATCTTTTATTTTATGGATTGTGCTCTTAATGTCATGTCTAAGAAATTTCCCTCTAATCCAGGTCATGAAAATTTTCTCTGTTTTTTCAAAATATTATAGTTTTACATTTCACTTTTAAGTCTATGATACATTTTGAGTTACATTTTATTTGAGGTATGAGTTTTAGGTTACAGTTTACTTTTTCTAAATGTATGAATGCCCAATTGTGGCAACATAATTTGTTGAAAACTCTGTTATTTCTTTATTGATTTGTCTTTTCATGTGTCACAAAAGTAAATGACTATATCTTTAGGGATCTATTTCTGGATTCTCTACACTTTTCCATTGATATGTATCTGTTTCTGACATTACCGCATTGTCTTCATTACTAGAGCTTTGTAATATAGTAGTATAATTTAACATAATTCTTTTTAAAACTTGTTTTAGTTGTACCTCAGAATTTTCAATAAGTTTTATATTCAATTTCAGTCAGTTTTCAAAATATTTCATAATTCTCTCTGAGACTTCCTGTTTGGCCCCTGTATTATTGAGAAGTATGCTGTTTAACATCCAAGTGTTTACAGATTTTCCTGTTATTTTTGTATTTTTATTTCTTTTTATTTATTTTTTTATTTATATCCAAGTTAGTTAGCATACAGTGTAACAATGATTTCAGGAGTAGATTCCTTAATGCCCCTTACCATTTAGTCCATCACCCCTCCCACAATCCCTCCAGTAACCCTCTGTTTGTTCGCTGTATTTAAGAGTCTCTTATGTTTTGTTCCCCTTCCTGTTTTTATATTATTTTTGCTTCCCTTCCCTTATGTTCATCTATTTTGTATCTTAAAGTCCTCATATAAGTGTAGTCATATCATATTTGTCTTTCTCTGACTAATTTGCTTAGCATAATACCCTATAATTCCATCCACGTAGTTGCAAATACCAAGATTTCATTCTTTTTGATTGCCAAGTAATACACCATTGTATATATATATACCACATCTTCTTTATCCATTCATCAGTTGATGGAAATTTGGGCTCTTTCCATACTTTGGCTATTGTTGATAGTGCTGCTATACACATTGGGGTGCATATGCCCCTTCAAAACAGCATATGTCTATCCCTTGGATAAATACCTACTAGTGTAATTGCTGGGTCATAGAGTAGTTCAGTTTTTACTTTTATAAAGTCTCCATGCTGTTTTCCAGAATGGCTGCACCAGTTTGCATTCCCACCAGCAGTGCAAAAGAGATCCTCTTTCTCTGCATCCTTGCCAACATCTATTGTTACCTGAGTTTTAATGTTAGCCATTCTGACAGGTATGAAGTGGTATCTTATTGTGGTTTTGATTTGTATTTCCCTGATGATGAGTGATGTTGAGCATTTTTTCATGTGTCAGTTAGCCATCTGGATGTCTTCTTTAGAGAAGTGTCTATCCGTGTCTTTTGCCCATTTCTTCACTGGATTATTTGTTTTATGCATTTTGATTTTAGTGAGTTCTTTATAGATTTTGGATACTAACCCTTTATCTGATATGTCAATTACAAATAACTTCTCCTATTCCATCAGTTGCCTTTTAGTTTTGCTGATTGTTTCCTTTCATGTGCAGAAGATTTTTATTTTGGTGAGGTCCCAACAGTTCATTTTTGCTTTTGTTTCCTTTGCCTCCAGAGACGTGTTGAATTAGAAGTTGCTGTCGCCAAGGTCAGAGGGGTTTTGCCTGCTTTCTCCTCGAGAATTTTGATGGCTTCCTGTCTTACAATTAGGTCTTTCATCCATTTTGAGTTTATTTTTGTGTATAGTGTAAGAAAGTGGTCCAGGTTCATTTTTCTGCGTGTTGCTGTCCAGTTTTCCCAGCACCACTTGTTGAAAAGATTGTCTTTATTCCATTGGATACTTTACTGCTTTGTCAAAGATTATTTGGTCATACATTTGTGGGTTCATTTCTGGGTTCTCTATTCTGTTGATCGGAGTGTCTGTTTTTGTGCCAGTACCATACTGTCTTGATGATTCCAGCTTTGTAATACATCTTGAAGTCCGGTATTATGATGCTTTCTGCTTTGGTTTTCTTTTTCAAGATTGCTTTGGCTACTTGGGGCCTTTTGTGGTTCCATACAAATTTTAGGATTGTTTGTTCTGTCTCTGTGAAGATGCTTGTGTTATCTTCATAAGGATTGTATTGAATATGTAGATTACTTTGGATAGTGTGACATTTTAATAATATTTGTACTTCCTACCCAGGAGCATGGAATATTTTTCCTTTTTTTTTTTTTTTGTCTTTTTCAATTTTTTCATAAGCTTTCTGTGGTTTTCAGTGTGTATATTTTTCACCACTTTGGTTAGATTTATTCCTAGGTATTTTATGGGTTTTGGTTCAAGAAGACTATATGTTCCCCTGCTTTAGGATGAAATGTTCTGAATATATCTGTAAAGTCCTTCTGGTCCAGTGTGTCATTCAATGCCATTGTTTCCTTGTTGATTTTCTGTTTAGATGATCTATTCATTGCTGTAAGTGTGGTGTTGAAGTCCCCTACTATTATGATATTATTATCAATGAATTTCTTTGTGTTTGTTTAATTGATTTATATATTTGGGTGCTGTCACATTTGGAGCATAAATGTTTACAATTGTTAGGTCTTCTTGGTGGATAGACCTCTTAATTATGATATAATACCCTTCTTCATCTCTTGTTATGCTCTTTATTTTAAGTCTAGATTGTCTAAGTGTGGTTCTTTGGCTTTGTTTTGTTGACCATTAGCATGATAGATGGATCTCCATTCCCCCTTTTTCTTCTTTTTACTTTTTTTTAATGTTTATTTATTTTTGAGACAGAGAGAGACAGAGCTTGAGGTGGGGAGATGCAGAGAGAGCAAGACACAGAATCCAAAGCAGGCTCCAGGCTGTGAGCTGTCAGCACAGAGCTCGACTCTGGGCTCGTACCCATGAACCATGAGATCATGACCTGAGCCGAAGTCGGATCCTTAATCAACTGAGCCACCCACGTGCCCCATCATTTCCTTACTCTTAATCTGAAGGTGTCCTCAGGTCTAAAGTGGGTCTCTTGTAAATATCTTATAGATGGATATTATTTGTTGCTTTTGGTCTTTTTTTTTTTTCTTTTCTTCCCTCAGAGAGTCCCCGTAAGAATTTCTTGCAGAGCTGGTTTAGTGGTCACGAACTCCTTTAATATTTGTCTAAATTTTTTATCTCTCCTTCTATTTTGAATGACAGCATTCCTGGATAAAGAATTCGTGGCTGCATATTTTTCTGCATCAGCACATTGAATGTATCCTGCCATTCCTTTCTGACCTGTCAAGTTTCTGTGGGTTGGTCTGCTGCAAAACTAATCTGTCTTCCCTTGTAGGTTAAGGACCTTTATTCCCTTGCTACTTTCATGATTCTTTCCTTGCTTGAGTATTTTGTGAATTTGACTATAATATGACTTGTTAATGGTTGGTTTTTGTTGAATCAAATGGCAGTCCTCTGTGCTTCCTGGATTTTGATGTCTGTGTCTTTTCCCAGGTTAGGAAAGTTTTCCACTATGATTTGCTCACATAATCCTTCTATCCCTTTTTCTGTCTCTTCTTCATCTTCTGGGACCCCTAGGATTCTGATGTTGTTGCTTTTTAACGAGTCACTGTTTCCTCTAATTCTTAAATTGTGCTATTTTGCCTTAGTCTGCCTCTTTTTTTTCTGCTTCATTATTCTCCGTAAGTTTGTCCTCTATGTCACTGATTCACAGCTCTGCCTCATCCATCCTTGCCACCATGGCATCCATTGGAGATTGCAGATCAGTTTCAGCATTTTTAATTTCATCCTGACTCGCTTTTACTTCTCTTATCTCCACAGAAAGGTATTCTAATCTTGACCACAGCTAGTGTTCTTATTACCGTGATTCTAAATTCTTGTTCATATATCTTGCTTGTATCTGTGTTGATTAAGTCCCTGGCTGTTGTTTCTTCCTGCTCTTTCTTTTGGGGTGAATTTCTTCATTTTGTCATTTTGAAGGAAGAAAAGGGATTAGTAAGGTAAAAAAAAAATTAAAATTAAAAAAACAACAAACACATACAAAATCAAGTAAATGATGCTAGATCCTAGGTGTGTTTTGGCCTGGATGTTGAAAGGAGCATGAGAGGTTAGTGAAAAAAGGGAAAAGGAAAAAGAAAAGGAAAACATTGGAAAATTTGAAAAAATGAATACAATGAAATAGAATACAATGAAATGATGGAAGTAAAATAGAATCTGAAAAATTTTACCAAAACATAAAAAATGTAGTAGAAAAAAATTACAGAAAATATTTTTAATAAAAATTGGGGGAAAAAATGTCTTATTTTGTATCCAAGAAAAATAGAAGAAACAAAAAAGGGGAAAAAAGAAAATTGAATACATGGACCAGTGAACAGACTGAAATATGATTCAAATTACATAGTTTTCCCCTAGAATTCAAACTATGAAGCACTTTATAGTCTGTAAACGAAGCAGGTGAAGAGACTTGTGGTTTCATGAAGAGCAAGGTTGGCCCAGTTGGGCAGGGCTTCGTGTAACATCTACGTTCTCCACTAGATGGTGCTGCTTAGCTAACTGGGGCGGGTTGTCGTGGCGCTTGTAGGTGGGTATGTGCATGGGTGAAAATGGCGTCACCCAGTTATCTAGTCTGTAGTATTGAAAGTCTGTTCTCCATGACAAGCAATGGTGCACCCCTCCTTTGTCTCTGGCTTCTGTCCAGTTCCCACTTTTACACTGTCCCTGACCAAGCCATTAGGTTGCCAGGAGGCACCTCCCTCCTGAGTTTTATCTCAGATGCAGCTGTTTCCCAACCCCTCACTTCTGAGGAACTGCGGCTTTGACCCTTTCTGACCCTCTCCAGGAGGGTCTCACCAAACAAAGGCTGGGTGCCAGCTGCACCCAGGAACACTGGAGGGACCGTACTGCTGCTGATGCCCAGAGACTGCGGCTGGGTGCCAGCCTTACCCAGAAAATGTTCATGAGATCGCGTAGCAGTAGTGTTTCAGGGTTTATGGCAAATCACAACACACACCTGACTCCAGGCTTCACCTTTTGACCTTGTTCCATCACCAGAAAATGTGGTTGTTCTCTGGGGTCTACTGGGACCTTTGCCTCTGTGGTGGCCACACTACCTCAACCAGATGTCCTCCCAAAAGGGGACTCGCCTCTCCCAAGGGCTCTCGGACATCACTCTCTGCTCTTGGGATTTCACCCTTCCTACGAGAGCAACACCAGATATGGAGCTGTGGCAGAGCCTCAGACTCTGTGCTTCCCTTGTTTATAAAGTTTATTTAAACCCTCTCCTTTCTGCTTTCTCCCTATTTTGTTCAGTCCCAACGGCTGTTTCCACTTTTCCACTTTCTTTCCAGCTGCTTTTGGGGGGAGTGCTTTTCCCTCCTGTCTTTCTCCCCCTGTCTCTGTCCTCTCTCCATAAGCAAAAACAGCCCCCTGCCCTCCGCGGCTTCTCTCTCCCCCAGTTCACCTATTTGCACCATGTACCTGCTGAGTTCTGTGGTTCAGGTTGTGCAGATTATTGTGTTAATCCTCAAATCCGTTTTCTAGGTGTGTAGGATGGTTTAGTGTTGATCTGACTGTATTTCATGGACAGGAGATGGGAAAAAAAACTTCCATGCTGTTCCACCATCTTGGCTTCTCACTGTATTTTTTTATTTCTAAGTTAATTCTATTGTGAGCTGAGATCAAACATTGTTTGACTTCGGTCCTTCTAAGTTTGTTCAGGTATGTTTTATGGCCCTTTCCCATGAATATGTGTGCTTGAAAAGTAGTGTTAATTTTGGATACAATGTCCTATAAGTGTCATTTAGGGGTGCCTGGGTGTTTGAGTCTGTTGAGCATCTGACTTTGGGTCAGGTCATGATCTCATGGTTCATGGGTTCGAGCCCTGCATTGGACTCTGTGCTGACAACTCAGAGCCTGGAGCCTGCTTCTGATTCTTTCTCTCTGCATCATCCCATGTCTCTCTCTCCCTTTCTCAAAAACAAATAAATATTTTTTAAAAATGTAAGGATCATTTATATCCAGTTAGTTGATGGTATTGTTCAGTTCTAGATTCTGTCCAGTTTTTAAGGTCTGTTGTTAGGTACATAAACCTTTAGCATTGTTAGGTCTTCTTGATGAATTAACTCTTCATCAATACATAATGTTTCTTTTCTTCCTGAGTGATTTTCCTTGCTTTGAAATCTAGTTTGTCTGATGTTAAGATAGCCATTCTAGCTTTCTTTTGATTAATGTTTGCATTGTGTATCTTTTCACATCCTTTTTACTTATAGTATGCACGTCATTATATTTAAAGTAAGCTTGCTCTAGACAGCACGTAGTTTTGTCAGGCTCTATTCAATATTTTTTCAATATTTTTCTATTGTTGAGATTAGATAATTTCTATTGACCTATCTTCAATGCTACTAACTTTTCTACTATCTCTATTCTTTTTTTTTTAATGTTTTATTTATTTCTAGGAGAGAGAGAGAGAGAGAGACAGCGTGAGCAGGGGAGGGTCAGAGAGAGAGGGAGTCACAGACTGAAACAGGCTCCAGGCTCCGAGCTGGCAGTCAGCACAGAGCCCGACGCGGGGCTCGAACCCACGAACCGCGAGATCATGACCTAAGCAAAAGTCAGACGATTAACCGACTAAGCCACCCAGGCGCCCCTACTATCTCTATTCTTCTATGGAGCCCTTTAAGTGAGTTTTGTCCTGGTTATTATATTTTTCAGTTCTAAAATTTTAATTTGGTTATTTTTTATCTCCATATTTTTGCTGACACCACTATAATGTTTAAGTGTTTTTAATTGTTCATTTGTATATTTTATGAGTTGTTTTAAAGTCTCTGTCAGATAATGCCAACATTTATTTATTTCACCTCCTTATTATTATCTGTTGATTATGGTTTCTCACGTGTGTCGTGGTTGGTTCTTCATATGCTGAGTAGCTTTTTATTGTAATGTGGACTTCTTAAATATTTTGTTATGAGGCTGCAATTTTGTATTAAACTATTGGAGAATGTTGATGTTTTAATTTTAGCCGCAGCTGACCTGGTTAGCTTTAGAATACAAGTTCTAATTTGCCATGGGCTGTGGGTCTAATGACAGTTATATGATCAAAGCTTTGAAAGTACTGTTCAGATTTGTCCCATGTATGTGACAATCTTGGACCTGGGCAAGACCTCTACCCGTTAGCTCCATTCTCAAGGTCTTTGTTATGCTAATTAGAATTAGCTCTACATGTGCAGGTGCAGGTTGGGGGAGAACCTTGAGTTCATGAACAATTTTATGGGGCTACTTTTCGAAGCCCTTCCCTATTTCTCAATGCCAGTACTTTCTAGTTCCATGAGCCTCCCTTTTATTTTTGGTCCTCTGACAGGAAACTGCTTATATCCATGATTGCACCATGTCTGGTGCCAATCTTTAGGAGGACACACAGAGTGAAACCTACAAGATGACCATCATTTATTGAATGATTGAATAATTGTAACTAGAATAATGTTACAGGGCTTATTAAATGTAGCCCTCTTGTCTCCATTTCTCCCAAGGCATTAACATAATAGCTATAAGATCCTAAATGGAATGTGAGGCACTTACTCACATGCAGAATTTACAAATGAAATGTATCATGACCAGTTTTATGACTCTGGGGCATATCTACCAGAAACCCCTTGCTCACAAGAAAATGAATGGATAGGGAGAGATGGGTGAGTAGTTTCCTTAGAGAAAGCTCTTTCCATTTCATGAGGCCAAATTTAGGAAGTGATGGGGCTGCTAACTATGAAAATGGCTTTTGTCAAACCACTTGGAGAACTTGAAATACATGCCCTCCAGTGTAATATGGAGGTTGGTCCCTGGTTCATGCCTAGTAGAGCTAAAGTGGTATATGTCAACATTAGAATTGGCTTGCATTTGAGAGTGAAGACATTTTGACAGGGAGAGTCTATGTAGTGTGAAATGATGGAAAATTAGGCTCTGAAAAGGGAATAGGGAGTCACAGGGAATGCAAAACTCTGACTCCAGAGTCCCCCTTTCCAACCACTAAGCTAATTTATAGCACTTGCCTGTGTTAAGGTAAGCAGAGTATAAAGGAACAATTGGAGAAGATAAGGAGGAAGGCAAGTTGCTTTCTGATTAAAATCCATAAAGTTTTAGGAGCAGTCTAATGATTTTTGAAAGCCACCACTGAAACTGTGTGAGTGGATAATAAAAGGCTTACTAATCAAGGACTTTTTTAAAATATAATTTATTGTCAAGTTGCTTTCCGTATAAGACCCAGTGCTCATCTCAACAAGTGAGCTCACCCATGCCCATCATTCATTTTCCCCTCTCCCCCACCCTCCATCAACCGTCAGTTTGTTCTCAGTATTTAAGAGTCTCTTATGGTTTGCCTCACTCTCTCTCGTTAACTATACTTTCTCCCCTTCTCGCCTATGGTCCTCTGTTAAGTTTCTCCTGTTCCGCATATGAGTGAAAACATATGGTATCTGTCTTTCTACGCCTAACTTATTTCACTTAGAATAATACCCTCAAGTTCCATGTACATTGCTACACATGGCCAGATTTCATTCTTTCTCATTGCCATGTAGTATTCTATTGTATAGATAAACCACATCTTCTTGATCCATTTGTCAGTTGATGGACATTTAGGTTCCTTCCATTATTTGGCTATTCTTTAAAGTGCTGTTATGAACAATGGGGTATGGGTGCCTCTATGCATCAGCACTCCTGTTCCTTGGGGTAAATTCCTAGCAATGCTATTGCTGGGTCATAGGGGAGTTCTACTTTTAATTATTTTTTCTTAAATAGTTTATTGTCAAGTTGTTTTACATAAAATACCCAGTGCACATCCAAACAAGTGCCCTCCTCCATGCCCATCACCCCCCTTCCCCTCTCCCCCACTCCCATCAGCCCTCAGTTTGTTCTCAGCATTCAAGAGTCTCTCATGGTTTGTCTCCCTCCCTCTCCCCCACTATTTTCTCACTTCTTCTCCCCCATGGTCCTCCATTAAGTTCCTCCTAATCCTCCTATACGTGCAAACATATGGTATCCGTTCTTCTCTGCCTGACTTATTTCGCTCAGCATAACATCCTCTCTAGTTCCATCCATGTTGCTACACATGGCCAGAATTCATTTTTTCTCATTGTTATGTAGTATTCCATTGTATACATAAACCACATCTTCTTGATCCATTCATCCGTTGATGGACACTTAGGTTCTTTCCATGCTTTGGCTATTGTGGAGAGTGCTGCTATGAACATAGGGGTACATGTACTCCTATGCATCAGCATTCCTATATCCCTTGGGTCAGTTCCTAGCAGTGCTATTGCTGGGTCATAGGGAATTCTATTGTTAATTTTTTGAGGAACCTCTACACTGTTTTCCAGAGGGGCTGCACCCGTTTACATTCCCACCAACAGTGTACGAGGGTGCCCGTTTCTCCACATCCTTACCAGCATCTAGAGTTCTCTGATTTGATCATTTTAGCCACTCTAACCGGTGTGAGGTGGCATCTCAGTGTGGTTTTGATTTGTATTTCCCTGATGAGGAGGGACACTGAGCATCATTTCACGTGTCTGTTGGCCATCTGGATGTTCTCTTTGCAGAAGTGTTTGTTCATGTCTTCTGCCCATTTCTTCACTGGACTATTTGTTTCTTGGGTGTGAAGTTTGATGAGCTCCTTATAGATATTGGATACTAGCCCTTTATCTGATATGTCATTAGCAACATTCTTTTCCCATTCCATCAGTTGCCTATTCGTTTTATAGATTGTTTCTTTTCCCGTGCAGAGGCTTTTTATCTTTATGATGTCACAGTAGTTCATTTTTGCTCTTGATTCCCTTGCCTTTGGGGATGTGTCAAGTAAGAAATTGCTGCGGTTGAGGTCAAGAAGGTTGTTTCCTGTTTTCTCTTCTAGGTTTTTGAGGGTTTCCTGTATCACATTCAGGTCCTTTATCTACTTTCAGTTTATTTTGGTGTATGGTGTGAGAATATGATCTAGTTTCATTCTTCTGCATGTTGTCCAGTTCTCCCAGGACAATTTGCTAAAGAGACTATCTTTTTTCCATTGGATACTCTTTCCTGCTTTGTCAGAGATTAGTTGGCCATACATTTGTGGGTCCAATTCTGAGTTCTCTTTTCTATTCCACTGGTCTATGTGTTTTTGTGCCAATATCATACTGTCTTGATGATGACAGCTTTGTAGTAGAGGCTAAAGTCTGGGATGGTGATGCCTCCTGTTTTGGTTTTCTTCTTCAAGATTACTTTGGCTATTTGGGTCTTTTGTGGTTCCATACAAATTTTAGGATAGTTTATTTTAGTTTTGAGAAGACTGGTGGTACAATTTTGATTGGGATTCCATTGGTTGTGTAGATTGCTTTCGGGAGTAATGACATTTTAACAGTATTTATTCTTCTGACCCGTGAGCATGGAATGTTTTTCCATTTCTTTGTGTCTTCATCAATTTCGTTCATAAGTTTTCTACAGTTTTCACCTTACAGATCTTCTATATCCTTGGTTAGGTTTATTCCTAGGTATTTTATGGTCTTTTGTGCAATTGTGAATGGGATCAGCTTCTTGATTTCTCTCTCTGTTGCTTCATTATTCATGTATAAAAATGCAACCAATTTCTGTACGTTGATTTTGTATCCNCGTATCACATTGATTGATTTGTGAATATAGAACTAGCCCTGAAACTCAGGAATGAATCCCACTTGATCATGGTGGATAATTCTTTTTATGTACTGTTGCATTCAATTTGCAAGTATCTTGTTGAGGATTTTTGCATCCGTATTCATCAAGGATATTGGCCTGTAGTTCTCTTTTTTTGCTGGGTCTCTGTCTGGCTTGGGAATCAACATTATGCTGGCTTCATAAAATGAGTCTGCAGGGGCACCTGGGTGGCTTAGTCGGTTGAGCGTCCGACTTTCACTTAGNCAGAGTGATGCTGGCTTCATTAAATGAGTCTGGAAATTTTCCTTTGATTTCTATTTTTTGGAACAGCTTGAGAAGAATGGGTATTAATTCTGTTTTAAATGTCTGGTAGAATTCCCGAGGGAAGTCGTCTGGCCTAGGGCTCTTATTTGTTGGGAGATTTTTGATAACTAATTCAATTTCCTTACCTAGTTATGGGTCTGTTCAGGTTTTCTATCTCTTCTCGTGTGAATTTTGGTAGTGAGTGTGTGTTTAGGAATTTGTCCATTTCTTCTAAGTTGTCTAGTTTGGTGGCATATAGTTTTTCATAATATTCCCTGATAATTGCTTCTATTTCTGAGGGGTTGGTTGTAATAAGTCCTTTTTCATTCATGATTTTGTCTATTTGATTGCTCCCTCTTTTCATTTTGAGAAGCCTGGGTATAGGTTTGTCAATTTTATTTTTTCAAAAAACCAACTCTTGGTTTCATTGATCTGTTCAAGTGTTTATTTTCGTTTCTATATTATTTATTTCTGCCCTGATTTTTATTATTTCTCTTCTCCTACTCGGTTTGGGGTGTTCCTGTTGTTCTCCTTCTATTTCCTTTAAGTGCGCTGTTAGATTTTGCACTTGCACTTTTCTAAATTCTTGAAATAGGCCTGGATTGTAATGTACTTNAAAAATAAAAATAAATGAGTCTGGAAATTTTCCTTTGATTTCTATTTTTTGGAACAGCTTGAGAAGAATGGGTATTAATTCTTTTTTAAATGTCTGGTAGAATTCCCGAGGGAAGTCGTCTGGCCTAGGGCTCTTATTTGTTGGGAGATTTTTGATAACTAATTCAATTTCCTTACCTAGTTATGGGTCTGTTCAGGTTTTCTATCTCTTCTCGTGTGAATTTTGGTAGTGAGTGTGTGTTTAGGAATTTGTCCATTTCTTCTAAGTTGTCTAGTTTGGTGGCATATAGTTTTTCATAATATTCCCTGATAATTGCTTCTATTTCTGAGGGGTTGGTTGTAATAAGTCCTTTTTCATTCATGATTTTGTCTATTTGATTGCTCCCTCTTTTCATTTTGAGAAGCCTGGGTATAGGTTTGTCAATTTTATTTTTTCAAAAAACCAACTCTTGGTTTCATTGATCTGTTCAAGTGTTTATTTTCGTTTCTATATTATTTATTTCTGCCCTGATTTTTATTATTTCTCTTCTCCTACTCGGTTTGGGGTGTTCCTGTTGTTCTCCTTCTATTTCCTTTAAGTGCGCTGTTAGATTTTGCACTTGCACTTTTCTAAATTCTTGAAATAGGCCTGGATTGTAATGTACTTTCCTCTTAGGACTGCTTTTTCACATCCCATAGAGTTTGGATTGTTGTATTTTCATTTTCATTTGTTTCCACATATTTTNATGCTCCCATATTCGATGATAGAGATTTTTAATTGTTAGTTCTTCCTGATGGAAAAACCCTGTAATTATTATATAATGCCTTTCTTCATCCCTTGTTACGGTCTTTAAAGTCCAGTTTGTCTGATATAAGTATAGCTACTCCCGCTTTCTTATGACTTCCAGTAGCATGATAGATGTTTCTCTATCCCCTTACTTTCAATCTGAATGTGTCCTCCGGTTGAAAATGAGTGTCCTATAGACAGCAAATAGATGGATTTTGGTTTTTTATCCATTCTGCTACCCTATGTCTTTTGATTGGAGCATTCAGCCCATTTACATTCAGTGTTATTGAAAAATATGGGTTTAGAGTCATCGTGAGTTTTTTGTGGGATCATATTTGTGGTGGTGTTTCTGGTAGCTTGCGTTCCTTGCAACATTTCCCGCAGAGAATCCCCCTCAGGATTTCGTGTAGGGCTGGTTTAGTGGTGACAAATTCTTTCAATTTTTGTTTATTTGGGAAGACCTTTATGTCTCCTTCTATTCTGAATGACAGGCTTTGTGGATAGAGGATTCTTGGCTGCATATTTTTTCTGCTCATCACATTGAAGATTTCCTGCTATTCCTTTCTGGCCTGCCAAGTTTCAGTAGATAGGTCTGTCACCACTCTGATAAGTTTCTCTTTGTATATTAGGGCCCTTTTCTCCCTAGCTGCTTTCAGAATTTTCTTTGTCCTTATACTTTGCCAGTTTCACTATGATATGTCGTGCAGAAGATCGATTCAAGTTAGGTCTGAGGGGAGTTCTCTGTGCCTCTTGAATTTCACTGTCTACTTCCTTCCCTGGGTGGGGAAAGATCTCTGCTATAATTTGTTCAAGGACTCCTTCAGCACCTTTTTCTCTCTCTTCCTCTTATGAAATTCCTATGAAGAGGATATTGTTCCATTTGATTGTGTCACTGAGCTCTCGAACTCTCCTTTCATTTTCCTTTATCAGTTTATCTCACTCTTTCTCATCTTCCTCTTTTTCTGTAATTGTGTCTTCTAAACCACTTATTCGCCTTTCTGCCTCTTCAATCCATGCATTGGACGCCTCCATTTTATTATGTATCTCATTTATAGCATTTTTTAATTCATCACAACTATTTTTAATCTCCATAGTCTTTGTAGCCATAGTTTCTCTGATGTGTTCCATGCTTTTTTCAATCCCAGCGATTAATTTTATGACTGTTGTTCTAAATTCTTGTTTAGTTATGTTGTTTATATCTGTTTTGAGCAGTTCTTTAGCTGTCATTTCTTCCTGGAATTTCTTTGGAGGAGAGTTCTTCTGTCTCGTCATTTGGTTAGCTTTCTATCTCTTGTTAATTTTCAAAGCTTGTTATTCACTCTGCCCCTGGGGGTGCTGCTGTATTAAAGAAGGCTCTTTGACTGTCCAGGGCCTGTCCATTCAGGTAGTGTTCCTTGAATGGTGTCTCTTGGTCTCTCTTGTTGAGACTTTGGTTATTTTATTTCCCTACTCATAGTGGTATTTGGGACTCTCCACCAGGTGTACTTTGGCTTGTTTCTTGAGGTAGCCCTGGAAAAGAAAACAGACACCACACAGGGAACAAAAGGTACACAAATGCACAGACAAATCCAATAAACATGTAAATTGAAAGGGAAAAATTAAAAGAAAAAAGGAAGGGACAAAAAACAAAACAAAACAAAATGAAAAATAAGAGGAAGGAGGGGAAGACAAATAATAAAAATTAAAATTAAAAAATTAAAAAAAGAAGAAAAGAAAAAGCCCAATAGACACAGGACAGTCTAAATGCATAAAACCAGAATTCCCAGCTACAAAAAAGAGCCAGGTGTACGCAGTGCTGATGGAAGAGCATATACAAAGAGAGAAATGACAGGGCAGGAAGGAAGTGAAATTGGAAATGAAATGACCAGGCAGAGAGACTAATAGGTTTGATTCAGAGGAAGAAATTGTAGAATATGTTTAGAGGCGAGGAGAAAGAAATGAAGATCTTACTCAGAGAAGCTATGTAGTCTGATTACTCTAGAGAGAGAGATAAAAAGGTAGCAGTGGAGGTGCAGAATGTACATCTAGAGAATGGATTAAATGTGACTGTTTAAGCAAACCAGTGACCAGAGTGCCCTGACCAGCAGAGTGGAGGGTTACGAATGAGAAAAGGGAGATTATAATTGAATAGAAAGAATTATCTAGTATTAGTCATGACAATGCATCCATGTTGGTCTTGCCCTGGACTCAGGTTAAAAAAAAAAAAGTTCTCTGGCTGGGATGGGCGTGGTTTGGTGTAAGCATGTCTAGCCTCCTCTGTGTTTTGCTGGCTGCTCCCTGATGCCCCGCCTTGGTGGTTGTGGGGAGAAAGATGGCATCATCCCAGTCCCTTCTCAACCAAGCATTGCAAATCACTCCTTTGGGTCCCATCTTCCTGTGCTGCTGGTGGCGTAGCCAAGGTGGGCTGTGTTCTATGCCCCACGCTCCGCCTTGCTTCCAGGTCCCAGTCTGCACGCTTTATTGATACCTCCTGAAACACAGTCCTGCAGTTCACTGCTTCCCTGCTGCCCAGGGGTCGAGTGGGGGTGGGGGGAGTGGCACAGCTTCAGGTCTAGCAGCCACGCACAACCTGGGATCCACTGCCTCAGTGCTGCTGGGGGCCAGGTCCAGGGAACTCAGCCTCAGGCCCTAAGTGTCAGCGCTGCTGGGGATGCTGCTGGGAGCGCAGCAGTTTTTCCTGGTGCCCTCTGGGTCCAGCGGCACCTAGTTCAAAGTCAGCACCCCAGCTAGAACTAAAAACACTCTTTCCAAGCCAAGGTTTTTCTCTTCTCCAGGGACAGTTGTATGAGCAGTTTCAGCTTCTCTTACTTTTCCCCTCAACTCACCGCGGCTCACTGTGGCTGCCCATGAGGGGGCTCCCTCCCCTCGTTCCGTATCTCTTGTCCTGGCCCCCTTTTATCTTCCCCAGTTCGCACTCATGTACTTATGAGGTTGCCTTCCCAGTGTATTCTGTCTCTTTCTTTTCCCAAACTCCTGTGGCTCAGTGTCCTATGACTTCAGGTCTTCTCTGTTTGAGAGATGGGTGCAAGTGAAATGCACAGAGCTCCCTACTTCTCCGCCATCTTGCCTCTAACCTATTTTTAATTTTTTTGAGGAACCTCCACACTGTTTTCCAGAGTGGCTGCACCAGTTTACAACAAACCAGGGACTTTTAAATTGTCTCCTTGTTTCTTTGAAAAATTTAATGATTTAATCTAATAAATCTGATTCCTTATCCTGAATGCAAGGGTATTAGATTGGAAGATTTTAAGTTCCTTACAATTTTTTAAGTTCCTTATGTTGTGAATATATAATGGCAAATGAAGACATCTATGAATTCAAACTTAATAAACCAAAGGAGAGAAATGTACTTAGAACATATTTACAATAGAAACAGAGAAATACAGAAACCTGGAAATAGATAAACTGTACAGTTACATATAAATAGATTGTATATATGTTTTGTGTCATAGAGTGAGAAAGTTGGCACTGTTTCAAGAAAGTGTAAAACATACTTTATATGTGATTTTGTCCCAAATGGGCATTGTTTTGTAAATATATTTGGAAAATACAATTCTCTTCCCCAAATGAACTTTAGATCATGTTGTGTAACAATTGAGCACACAGATCAAAAGGATGACTCAAGGTTCTGCACCTTGAGCAAGCCACAACACCTGTGGTCTGACTGGGTGGGACAGCACAGATCATAATGTATCCACTTCAGGAGAGCTAGCCTTGACAATGACTTGACTTCCCTTTAACCAAAGCATTGGTGTCTTGGGAGGTTCATGGCTTTAGTCAAGAGAGCCATATTTATTCAAAACTCTACATTAGTGAAGTGCCTGGGTGGCTCAGTTGGTTGAGCGTCAAACTTTGGCTCAAGTCATGATCTCACAGTTTGTGAGTTCAAGCCCTGTGTAGGACTCTTTAATGATAGCCCAAAGCCTGGAACCTGCTTCGGATTCTGTCTCCCTTTCTTCTCTGCCTCTCCCCCACTCATGCTCTGTCTTTCTCTCTCTTTCTCAAAAACAAATAAGCACTAAAAAAATTTAAAAACCCTCTAAATTATCTCTAGTATGTCTTATGTCAGAGAAATTGCTTTACATTTCTGAGCTTCAATATATTCAAGATAAAAAAATAATTATAGCAATACAATCCTCACATTGTATAACTGAGGATTAATAATAGGCACTCTCTTTATTAAGTTGGTTTGATTTTCAGAGTAGATCAGTTTAGATATATGATTATAAACCTTTTAAAAGTCATTATTATAATAAAAGTCATTATTATAATTATTTCTCTTTACAGAATATAAAATGATACCATACTTTTTAAGAACTTACTTTGTTAGGGCTATTTATATGGCACTTTATATAGAATCAAAATACCTTCATTCAAAAGAAAGTATAAGCTATTTGGTGTCCTACTGGAAAGGCAGCAACGTGAATATCAGATGACATGGTCATCATAATTTTGTTTCTAAGATGTATAAGACCTTTAATTAAATCTCCCACGTTGCTCATCTGAAAAACAGGAATCAAACTTTTATTACTATATTTTCCTCATTGGATAATAAACTATAGATGCTGTAATTATTATTTCTGTAATTATAATCACAAAGGTTTTCTTTTCAAGAAAACTATATGCTTGTTAGTTCTCCTTTTACATGTGATTCCGTTCCAAGAAACTTAAGAAGTTTACAGTATTCATATAAACATTTAGAAAGAGTAACAAGAGAAAAAATTCAGAGGGGCGATCAAATTATCACCAGCAGCTGTAACCTGTTGCCTCAATGCTGGAACTACAAGATAGCTGCTTTCACCAAATGTTCAAGCATTTAAAAGGCTTCTTTTTTCTTGGGATTCAAAAGCAAATTACAGAGTAGAAGCTCTATGTAGGATATAAATGTGTTTTCTACCACATAGAAAAAAAAAAAAACCTTAACCCATCTCCAGTGAGCTTTGACACTTGAATTATGAGGCCTCTCACCTTCAAAAAATTAATCTCATCTCTTAGAGATGGAGATATTGAGTACTTCACACCACATGGTTTCCTTTTCTCTATTATGTATCACTTTTCTAAAGTTATTTATCTCGAGAGAGAAGAGAGAGACAGAGAGAGAGAGGGAGAGAAGGAGGAGCAGAGGGAGACGTAGAGAGAAAAATCCCAAGCAGGCTTCATGCTCAGTGCAGGGTTCAGTCTCACAACCATAAGATCATGACCTGAGCTGAAATCAAGAGTTGGATGCTTAACGAACTGAGCCACTCAGGTGCCCCTATATCACTTTTAAGAAGATATCATGCATGGGCACCTGGGTGGTTTAGTCAGTTGAGTGCCTGACTGGCTGAGGTCATGATCTCATAGTTTGTGAGTTTGAGCCCTGTGTGGGGCTCACTGCTGTCAATGCAAAGCCTGTTTTGGATCCTCTGTCCCTGCCTCTTTCTGCCCCTCTCCCACTTACACACTCTCTCTCAAAAGTAAATAAAATATTAAAAAACAAAAGATAACATGCAGGTTGTCTTAGTGTTCAATCAATGGAAGTAACTGGCATGGCATTTCATAAGAGAATGATCTCATTTTAACAAAACATGATCAATTAAAAAAATCCTCATTTGAAGTGATTATGTTTTCTTTGAAAATCATAGTTTATTCAAAATCATAATTTAAAATAGCAAGTTGTCACACTATATTGAGATGGTTTGCTTTATACACACATACACAATTTGCATTGTGGTTCTTACAGCTATTGTTTTTGAAGGGAGAGATTCCTCTGATGAAAGGGAAATCAAGTTCTATTTTATTCTCTGGTTGCAATAGGTTTCATCTATCCCCTTAAGTACATCCTCTTAAATAAGCTTATTTTTAGCAAAACTTTTTACAAAAGATTATCTATAGTATAAGTGATACTCCACTCTCTTGAATGAGAAATTTTTCCCCCGTCATACAATGACAAAGGCTAAAAGTGGAAGGAAGCTTGAAAATGAAGTGTAAGAAGGGAAAAGTATAAGGGACCAGAAATAATTAAGACTTCTACAGACTGTTCTTCTATAGATAACACAAACAACATGTGAAAAACCATAAGAAATCTTGTCTTCCTTTGTTTTAATTGAAACAAATTGTGATTTCTTTTTCTGGCAGTCATTGGGTGCGGAAACCTTAATGATTTGCTTTATAGATTTTGAGAATTGATATTTTTCCTTCCTGGTCTCCTGCAATTTTGCTGAGGGTGTGGTAACGAAAGTATTTTGTATGGTAACTTTTCCCCTCCCTCTTTCCTTAAAATAAAGTTTATTGCCTTTTACCCATAGGAAAGGAGAAAAACGTATATTACTGAATTTATTTTTTAAAAAAGGAAACCTCAAATGTTGTGTGTTCAAACGTTTCTCCCCTCACATAGAGGCTTGGGAAGAATTTAGTGCTAAATAAATGCTGCCTCAAACCAGGCAAGATAAAACATAAATCATTGCATTAAAACCTCTAACAAGTCTATCTGCTTTTTGAAATGACTGGGAGATGAAAGCGAGGAGTCTCATTTAAGAAGGCCCAGCGGATCAGTTCTGCATTTATATAACTGTTATCAAAAGCAATTCATTTGGAGATCAAATAGACTGACAGATAGGACATGCAGGGGATCACCACTGCCTTCGGGCAGCCCAAAGCCAGGATGGCTCCCCAGCACCATCACTAATATTGAGTCAATGTTCCTCTTTATTACCCTTCCATCCTCAGCCAGCTGCACGGTAATGCATACTTCTTCCATCCCTTCCTAGACAAGAGACTGTAAGGAGAAGGGTAGTAAGAATAATATTTCTCCAGTAGGTCTGGTGGAAAGACCTCTGCTGTACTGTGATGAACAAACTGTGTTCACCCAAATTTTGGACAAGGGTGATGATGGTGAAGAATAGTAAAAAAACAAAACAAAACAACAACAATAACAACAAATAGGGGCTTGCCAAGAGGCTTTGGGTTTCATGACCTCTTCCTGGTTTGCATGTTCTCTATGACTTCTCAGGCTACAGATTATGCTCCTTTTCCACAGTAGGGCAAGAGGGAAGCATGTCAGTATAAAGTGAATTTGTACAGGTAGACATTTTCAAAGTTAGCAGGGGAGAGATCGATTTATCACTGCAGAGGCTGGGGTCTCTAGTCTTAAATAAAACTTACTGGTTTGTGTGGTTTTTTTTTATCTCATTAAAAGGTAACATGTGGGGCATCTGGGTGGCTCAATCAGTTGACTGATTTCAGCTCAGGTCATGATATCACAATTTGTGAGTTTGAGCCCATGTCGGGCTCTGTACTGACAGCTCAGAGCCTGGAGCCTGCTTCTTACTCTGTCTCCCCCTCTCTCTCCCTCTCTTTCCAAATAATAAACATTAAAAGAAAAAAGGTAACATGTTAATTGTTGAAAGTCTGAATAAAACAAAAATAAACAAATTTTCAAAGATAACTCCTGCTAACATATACAAACACGTATATAAGAGCATAAATATAGATTTACAAATTTATGTGAGATTAAAATCTACTTGCATGCTATATGGTTGAATTTAATTTTAAAATATAAGAATTTTTATGCAATTATTATTTGAAGACATAGTTTTTATGAATCAAAATCTTTATGTGGATATACCAATCTTGATTTAATTGTATCTCTTTTGTCAATAGTTTAGGGAATTTGTTGTTTTGGCATATGAGTATAGTGTATATTTTGTCCATATATTTTTCAATAAATTAGTGAAATTTTTATTTTCTAATCACTTATACAAAATATATGTACATTTTAAAGTTTTTTGATGATAATCAAATTGCCCTCTATAAAGTTTCTACCAACTGATAGCCAAACTGAGAATGCATGGGTATGCTTATTAGGCTGTATTTTTGCCATATAAATAGTGCTTCTGGGGCATCTGGGTGGCTCAGTCATCCAAGTTTGGCTCAGGTTATGTCTGATCTCATGGTTTCTGATTTAGAGCCCTGCGTCGAGCTCTGTGCTGACAGCTCAGAGCTGGGGGCCAGCTTCGGATTCTGTGTCTTCCTCTCTCTCTACCCCTATCCCACTAATGCTCCATCTCCCTCCCTCTCTGTCCCTCCATCCCTCCCGCTCTCTCTCTCAAAAATTGCTCCCATATACTGAGTATTAGAATTCCTCTAAATGTTTGGTAAATGGATGGGTGAAATGTGGATTACTTTGTTGTAATTTGCATTATTAAAATGAATCTTTTCACATGTTTGTTTATATTTATTGCAAGTAGTATGTTTGCTAGGTTTTTAAATATATTTTTAAATATAATTTATTGTTAAATTAGCTTTCATACTATTGTGCTCATCCAGTGCTCATCCCAACAGGTGCCCTCCTCAATACCCATAACCCATTTTCTCCTCTCCTCCACCCTCCCCATCAATCCTCAGTTTGCTCTCTGTATTTGAGAGTCTCTTATGGTTTGCTTCCCTCCCTCTCTGTTTGTAACTTTTTCCCCCCTTCCCTCCCCACCATGGTCTTCTATTAAGCTTGTCAAGATCCACATATGAGTGAAAACATATGGTATCCATCTTTCTCTGACTTATTTCACTTAGCATAATATCCTCCAGTCCATCCACATTGCTGCAAATGGCCAGATTTCATTCTTTCTCATTGCCAAATCCTATTCCATTGTATATATAAATCACAACTTCCTTATCCATTCATCAGTTGATGGATATTTAGGCTCTTTCCATAATTTGGCTATTGTTGAAAGCACTGCTATAAACATTGGGGATACAGGTGCCCCTATGTATCAGCATTTCTGTATCCCTTGGGTAAATTCATAGCAGTGCTATTGCTGGGTCATAGGGGAGTTCTATTTTTAATTTTTTGAGGAAACTCCACATTGTTTTCCAGAGTGGCTGCACCAGTTTCCATTCCCACTAACAGTGCAAGAGGGTTCCCATTTCTCCACGTCCTCACCAGCATCTATAGTTTCCTAATTTGTTCATTTTAGCCACTCTGACTGGCATGAGGTCGTATCTCAGTGTGGCTTTGATTTGTATTTCCCTGATGATGAGTGATGTTGAACATCTTCTCATGTGTGTTGGCCATCTGGATGTCTTCTCTGAAAAAGTGTCTATTCATGTCTTCTGCCCATTTCTTAACTGGATTATTGGTTTTATGGGTGTTGAGTTTGGTGAGTTCTTTATATATTTTGGACACTAGCCCTTTATGTCATTTGCAAAAGTCTTTTCCTATTCTGTCACTTGCCTTTTAGTTTTATTGATTGTTTCCTTTGCTGTGCAGAAGCTTTTTATCTTGATGAGGTCCCAATAGTTCACTTTGGTTTTAATTCCTCTGCCTTTGGAGCTGTGGTGAGTAAGAAATTGCTGCAGCTGAGGTCAAAGAGGTTTTGCCTGCTTTCTCCTCTAGGGTTTTGATGATTTCCTGTCTCACACTCAGGTCTTTCATCCATTTGAAGATTATTTTTGTATATGGTGTAAGAACATGGTCTAATTTCATTCTTCTGCATGTTGTTGTCCAGTTCTCCCATGACCATTTGTTAAAGAGGATGTCTTTTCTCCATTGGATACTCTTTCCCGCTGTGTCAAAGATTAGTTGGTCATACATTTGTGGGTCCAATCCTGGGTTCTCTATTCTATTCCATTGGTCTGTGTGTCTGTTTTTGTGCCAATACCATGCTGTCTTGATGACAGCTTTGTAGTAGAGGCTAAAGTCGGATTGTGAGGTCTCCCACTTTGTTTTTCTTCTTCAATATTATTTGTCTATTTGGGGTGTTTAGTGGTTCCATACAAATTTTAGGATTGTTCTAGCTTTGAGAAGAATGCTGGTGGGATTTTTATTGGGATTTTTTTGAGGGGGCATTTTTATTGGGATTGCATTGAATGTGTAGATTGTTTTGGGTAGCATTGACATTTTAACAATATTTATTCTTCCAATCCATGAGCATGAAATGTTTCTCCATTTCTTTGTCTTCCTCAATTTCCTTCATAAGTTTCCTATAGTTTATTTATCTGTTGCTTCATTATTGGCACATAAAAATGCAATTTGTATACATTGACTTTGTATCTTGCAATTTTGCTGAATTCATGAATCAGTTCTAGCAGACTTTTGGTGGAGTCTGTTGGGTTTTCCAAGTACAGTATCATGTTGTCTGTGAAAAGTGAAAGTTTGACTTCTTGGCCAATTTTGGTGCCTTTTATTTCATTTTGTTGTCTGATGCTGATACTAGGACTTCCAGCACTATGTTAAACAACAGTGGTGAGAGTGGACATCCCTGTCGTGTTCCTGATCTTAGGGGAAAAGCTCTCAGTTTTTCCCCATTGAGGATATTAGCTGTGGGATTTTCACAAACGGCTTTTATGATGTTTAAGTATGTTCCTTCTATACTAATTTTCTTGAGGGTTTTTATTAAGAAAGGATGCTGTATGTTGTCACATGCTTTTTCTGCATCTATTGACAGGATCATATCGTTCTTATCCTCTCTTGTATTAATGTGATGTATCACATTGATTGCTTTGCAAATACTGAACCAGCCCTGCAGTCCAGGAATGAATCCCACTTGATCATGACGAATAATTCTTTTTATATGCTGTTGAATTTGATTTGCTAGTATCTTGTTGAGAATTTTTGCATCCGTGTTCATCAGGGATATTGGCCTATAGTTCTCCTTTATTGTTGGGTCTCTGTCTGGTTTCAGAATCAATGTAATGCTGGCTTTGTAGAATGAGTCTGCAACTTTTCCTTCCTTTTCTGTTTATTGGACCAGCTTGAGAGGAGAGGTATTAACTCTGCTTTAAATGTCTAGTAGAATTCCCCAGGGAATCCATCTGGTCCAGGGCTCTTATTTGTTGGGAGATTTTTGATAACTGATTCAATTTCTTCACTAGTTATGGGTCTGTTCAAATTTTTTATTTCTTCCCATTTGAGTTTTGGTAGTGTGTGGGTTGTGGGTGTTTAGGAATTTGTCCATTTCTTCCAGGTTGTCCAGTTTGTTGGCAAATAATATTTCATAGTATTCCCTGATAATTGCTTGTATTTCTGAGGGATTGCCTGTAGTAAATCCATTTTTATTTGTGATTTTCTCATTTTGGGTCCTTTCTCTTTTCTTTTTGAGAAGCCTGGCCAGAGGTTTATCAATTTTGTTTATTTTTTCAAAGAACAACTCTTAGTTTCATTGATCTGTTCTACTGGTAGTTTTTGGATTCTATACTGTTTAGTTCTGCTCTGATCTTCATTATTTCTCTTCTTCTGCTGGGTTGGGGTTTGTTCTGCTTCTGGTTCCTTTAGGTGTGCTGTTAGATTTTGTATTTGAGATTTTTATTGTTTCTTGAGATAGGCCTGGATTGCAATGTAGTTTCCTCTTAGTACTGCCTTTGCTGTGTCCCAAAGGGTTTGGATTGTTGTGTTTTCATTTTCATTTGTTTCCATATATTTTAAAATTTCTTCTCTAATTGGCTGGTTGACCCATTTATTCTTTAGTAGGATGTTCTTTAACATCCATGCTTTTGGAGGTTGTACAAACTTTTCCTGTGGTTGATTTCAAGTTTCAGAACATTGTGATCTGAAAGTGTTCACGGTATGATCTCAATTCTTTTATATTTATTGAGGGCTATTTTGTGACCCAGTATGTGATCTATCTTGGAGAATGTTCCATGGGCACTCAAGAAGAAAATATATTCTGCTGCTTTAGGATGAAAAGTTCTAAATATATCTGTCAAGTCCATCTCGTCCAGTGTATCTTTCAGGGCCATTGTTTCTTTACTGTTTTCTGTCTAGATAATCTATCTATTGCTGTAAGTGAGTATTAAAGTCCCCTGCAATTACCACATTCTTACCAGTAAGATTGCTTATGTTTGTGATTGTTTTATATATTTGGGTACTCCTGAATTCAGTGTATACACATTTATAACTGTTAGCTCTTCCTAATGGATAGACCTCATAATTATTATATAATGCCCATCTTCATCTCTCGTTTCAGCCTTTAATTTAAATTCTAGTTTGTCTCATATGAATATGGCTACTCCAGCTTTCTTTTGACTTCCAGTAGCATGATAGATCTCCATCCCCTCACTTTCAATCTGCAGGTGTTCTTGGGTCTAAAATGGGTCTCTTATAGACAGCAAGTAGATAGATTTTCTTTTTTTGTTCATTCTGATACCCTATGTCTTTTGATTGGAGCATTTAGTCCATTTACATTCAGGATTGTTATTGAAAGATATGGGTTTAGGGCCATTGTGTTATCTGTAGGTTTCATGCTTGTAGTGGTGTCTCTGGTCATTTGTGGTCTTTGCAACACTCAGAGTCCCTCTGAGGATCTCTTGTAGGGCTGGTTTCGTTGAATTCCCTCAGTTTTTGTTTGTTTGGAAAAACCTTTCTCTCTTCTTCTATTATGAATGACAGCCTTGCTGGATAAAGGATTCCTTCCTCTTCGTGTCAGTGGTGCCTTTCTTTAAGCTTCTGTAACTTGACCCCAACAGCACTGAGAAAGGACCTTGGAGACACCTGGACACAGAAGCTCCACTCTATGACCTCTCCATTCTCCCTACCACAGGGACTGTGAAGGTATATGTAGTTACTGTAATCAAGGACTCTATCCTCAATTCCCAAACTGTACACTTAGCTGAGCAAGATTTTCCTTACTATAGCTTTTCCTTCCTACAGAGACAACCTCACCCATAGACATAAACCACCAATGAGGCTGAATGGTGGCCACTCCAAAGCTATCCCCATCCTAATTCCTGGGACTTGTAAATGTTACCTTACATAGCAAAAGGGACTTGTACAAGTGATTAGGTTAAAAATCTTAAAAAGAGAAGATTACCCAGGACAACCCAGGTGTGCCCTAAATGTGATCACAAGGGTACTTAGAGAGGCAGAAGATCAGAAAAGCTGTAAGAGATGTGAATCAAGAATTTGTGAAGTAGACATTGGAGATACAGAAGAGGCCACAAGCCAAAGAATACAGGCAGTCACTAGGAGCTGAAAAAGGCCAGGAAACAGCGTCTCCCCTAGGAACTCCAGAAGGAACTAGGCTTGACTCCATTGTGACTTTAGCCCACTGAAAAGGATATCAGACATGTGACTTCCACATCTTTAAGAAACTGAATTTGTGTTGTTTTAAGGCATAAAGTTTGTGGTAATAGCAGCAGTAGGATACTAGCACATTATTTAAGGTACCTCTCATAAAATAGCCTTCTCCGGTAACTAGAAATCCATCTTTGGATATATCCTTTTAGTCCATGGCTTGAGAAATCTGTTAAAAATACCCTTAGGATGTATGATATACTTAAATATCACATCATGATGGTGAATTATAGTGTGAATTATTCTATGGAGCCATCTAGAAATTCAGGAAGAAACAGGTCACTGAGTAGGCTAAGTTTGATGGGAAGGATATAGAAGGGATAGGTCCAGGCTTGAAACACATCTAAGCACTGAAGGTTTGGAGACAGAGATTGGAAGAAATAAAATAGGATAAAGGTCAGGGCAAACTCAAAGCATACATGTTAATAATTCTACAATTTTCCTTTAAGTTAGCCTTGCTTTCAGCCCTTTATACATGTAATTTATACCCATTTCTAAAGCAAAATACTCTATTTTAATTAATTAGTGCACAAAAGTACTACAAAGGAACAATAGTTAAATCACATCTATTTAATTAAGTAACCAAAGACTGTTCATTCTCAATACAATAATTCAAGTTAAAATTTCTACATTACCATATAAACCTACTTCTTGTGCACAAGAGAACATGGCATTTTTTTAAAATTCTAAATCCATTACCTTCTATCTCAGGGGCTAGACCTCTGCTAGGTGAGAAATATTATAGCTCTTTTGGGAAGTGAATGCACTGTTTAGCCCAACACTTGGTGTACAGTTTTGGATTTGAAATTTGGAAATGCATCTGAGCTGTGTTCTATTTTATAAGTAGAGGCATTTTTAATGCAATATCAGTTCTTCTAGCACATTTTAAGTATCTGAAAAGCAAAATCAAGTTCCTTTATGTTGACTATAGCTATATCATGAAAAAAACTTTTAATGTGTATTTTTGAGAGAGAAAGAGAGCAGGGGAGAGGCAGAGTGAGAGGGAGGCAAAAGATCTGAAGAGCCCAATGTGGGGCTTGAACTCACTATCTGTGAGATTACAGCCTTAGCTAAAGTCAACTGCTTAACCGACTGAGCCACCCAGGCACCCCAGGAAGAATATTTTTTAAGCTTAACCACAGTCAAGGAAAGTAGAGGATAAGATGCCATTTTCTTACATATCCATTAAAATGCCTGAGCTGTTAACCTCACATATTTCGGAAAGCTGAACTCTATCTGCCAAGACTGAGCAAATCAAGTTCACTTCCAGATACAGCTATAAAAGTGTATTTAGCTCAAGATTATTTTACAAAACTATAGTCTAAATTACTAACAATTTATTACAGTACCAAAATTACTATATGAATTTTAATGGTAATATATTAGGGTGAGCAACTCATCCTATTTTGCCTGGAACTTTCTGGGGTGTCTTGATGTCACAACTGAGAGTCTCATATCCTGGGAAACCCCTCAGACTCAGGCAGATCAGGATAGGGGATTATTCAGGTAGTAAATACAAACATAGTCCCAACAAAATGTTGTTTCAAAAACAGTTTACCCCACTCAAAATGATTCAAAGAAGATACGTTAAATTAGCTAACTTCTTTTCTTTTAACATAGAGCAATATTTTTAATTTTTATTTAAATTTATTAAGTGGAATATGCATAAGTAGAATGGGTTTTATGTGGTGGTAGTATTTTCAGTGGTTATCATTGGCTCAAAGTTTACTTAGTCTTATTTTTACTTCAATGAGCAATCAAAATGTGCTTTTCCATTTTTAAGTTAATCATACTTTTAAGGCTCCAAATCAAGATTTTCTGTATATACAGTCAGACACCACCTGTCAAAACTCCAGACAAGCTGGTAATTGCCCACATATTCACACCCAGAATGAAACATCTATATTTCTAATGCTATTTCAAGGCAGTGTATCAGATTTAAGATCTTTATTATCTCTGAGACAGGACAGCATGTAGATAAATGTCCTGATAGTCCAAGCTTTCAAAGAATGTCACCATTTATTCTGCAGATACGCATCCTTGTGCAGCCACTGGACATGACACAGCTAAATGCGATTCTGCTTTCCCAATTCCCTTCTCCTTCCCCTTTGCCCCCAAATTTTCTCTTTTTTCTTTTCTGATCCCCCTTTCAAGTGTTCATTTGAAGATATACTTTTTACTAGGATTAAAACACGGTTTGATTTAAAATTTTTATTCACCAAACAGAAAAATATTTTACTAGAAGGGAATGGTATTAAGGAGAAATGATTTTCCGTGTGCCCCGAGGCCTGGCATAGACAAGATTTGATTTGCTATGTTCAGCTGGAATCTGGATTGATACGCAGAGATGAGAGGGGGTGTTTAATAAAATTTACATTTCATTTTCTCACTTGACACCAGTCTCCTGTCACTCAGGGAATTGATGGGAATGCTGCAAATAACTTGTGTCAGAGTCTAGTTGGGGAAACAGAGTGGGAAATGAGAAAACAGAGGGAAAGAGAGAAAAGAACAATCTGGTTTGTTTTCATCTTGTGGTTCCAGTGATGGGAACAAATCCATTGTGGCTGGAGGACTTGACAGCTGGCAGCCTTTACAAGGAAGGAACCAGTGTGCCAGTGAGAAAGTGGGGAGGCATCTGGGAACTGACATGACCCAGCTGCCCGCAGCAGGCAACCATGCTATTGGGGGGATTCTTTGGATGAAAGGAGGAGTTTAAGTTCTAGAGGGCTGGAAGCAATTTCTGTCAGCTGAAAAAGAGATCAGAAGATCTCCAAGTAAAGCAAGAGAAGGGGTCTAAACTCCCCTTTTATTCCATGAAACCATAATGTCTATATCAGTTTCCTATTGCTGTATAACAAATTACCACAAATTTAGTCACTTAAAACAATACCCACAATCAACATCACTAAATCTTAACAAAGAAGGAAATCCCTGCCATTTGTAACAACATGGCTGGACCTGGAGAACACTGTCTCAGTGAAATAAGCCAGACCTGGAAAGAGGAGTAATGTCTCATCTCACTTATCTGTGGAATATAAAATAGTCATACTCATAGAAGCAGAGAATGCAATGGTGATTGCCAGAAGCTGGGAAAAAAGGAAATGGGGAAGTGATGATCAAAGTGTACAAAGTGTCCACTATGCAAGGTAAGTTCTAAACATCTATTTATTCAGTGTAATGCCTACATCTAAAAATACCATGTTGCCTACTTAAGACCTACCCTCATAGAAAAGTTTAAGTGTTCTCACCACAAATAATTAATAATAATAATAGAGTAGAAAGAAACTTTAGGACAATCAAAACTGCAATATCGTAAGGGTACCTGAGTGGTTCAATTGATTTGGTGTCCAACTCTTGATTTTGGCTCAGGTCATGATCTCATGGTTCATGAGATTGAACCCCTAAGTCAGGCTCCCTGCTGGCAGTGCAGAGCCTGCCTCTAATTTTCTTCCCCTTCCCTGCTCATGCTCTTTCTCAAATTAAAAAAAACAAAAAACAAAAAAACCCTGCAATATCAATTTGCCACTTAATTTAATCATGGGCGTGACACTAGGTAACTGAGAAAATGGAGGCCATCTTAAAACTCTGCCTACCATATTGTCTTATATGTAAGCGATCCATGGTGCCAGCTCAGGGTAGACAGGAATGGTTGCTGAGGTTAGCTGGTGGTGTCTGAGAAGCCTGGAGATCCAGTAGGGTATCAAGCAAGGCATTAAGTCAAAAGATATTTATAAATATCTTAATCTGTGTCTTTCCTAAGGAAAAACAAGACATAGAAGTTACAATTACTTTGTATTGATCAAAAAGATAATATCAACACTAGTTTGGCACGTTTCTCAGCACCAAGTCAAAGTGGTTCTTCTTTCACTAGAGTTGATATGATAAGGAAAGGAGAAATGTAAACAGCCTTTGGAAACACTGGTGGAGGATGCAGGGTTATTTGGGCAGAAAATTCAGTCTTGGGTAGTCAGTCAGTGGCCTAGAGGGGTGGGCATGGTATGTGGTAGGCACATCCTTATTTTAAATAATGTTATTATTTTTGAAAGAGGAAGAGAGAGAGAGAGAGAGAATATACAAGCAGGAGAGGGTCAGAGAGAGAGAGAGGGAGAAAGACACAGAATCTGAAGCAGGCTCTGAGCTATCAGCTGAGAACCCAACACAGGGCTTGAACCCACAAACCGCAAGTGTAATAACCTGAGCCAAAGTCAGACCCTTAATGAGGTCAAAAGGATGTGCCTACCAGTGGGGCCTGGGTGCCACTCTGACACCCCTGGTAGGCACATCCTCTTGACCTCATGGACTTCCTGTCTATGTGGAGGAAGGCATTGAGGGGTGGGGGGAAGTCAAAGTGGAGCTCTCTAAAGCACAGAGCCTGGGGAAACTCTTCTTCACTGACTCTGAAGGCAGTATTTGCTGGAGTGCCATATATCTTTGATCCAAGCTCTATTTGACACATGAAGAAATAAGAATATTTGGAAGTCACTTGCTCCATGATCTTCCATTATATTTATATAATAGAATTTATATAATTTATATAGTTATATATCAGAGTAGGAAAGTAGTATTTAACTATACCTTAAAAAGCTCGAGTACAATGCTGAACAAATTGTAATATTTACTGATATTTTTTATAAACAATCATTTTTTCCCCTAATGCCTAATCTCTTGACATATGGTGGGTATCCTTCCATTTAACCCCATCTAAGTTGAAATCACTTCTACCATTTTTTAATATCATTTCATGTGTTTCAAGTGGTTATTAATTATTCATTCAGGTTTTTATTTCCTCTGTTCAACCGCATTTATTCATTCACTGACCAATCGATGATATAGGGATAAGTAACTCTTCTGATCCAATTTATGTATTTTCCCCTACCTAAAATGTCATCTTTTTAAAAATTTAAACCCTATTTTCCTAGGTCTCACTTAAGTTTTCTTTCCCTATGAAGCTTCCTTCCCTTATTTCAATTATTATTATCCTCTATTTTCAGTGTTATTGCAAGGATACAAAAAGACTTACCTATGGAGAGAATTTTCAAAGTGTTTAAAATAATGTAGAGAAAAGATCTTATGGTCTTCCAACCATTCTTAGATAGAAACAAAGCTCAGATTGGCTTCTGATATCTCCTTGAAAACACTAAAGTCAGAAAGTATTGGAATGATAGTTCCACATTTAGCAAAGCAAAGGTTCTGATTCACATACTTTTATACTCAGCCAAATTGTCTTACGTGTCTGAAAACCACTTCTAAGACAAATGGGTTCAGAAAAGGTACATTCCCCTTCGCCACAGTTCTCAGTTCTGTAAGTAAAAACAAACAAAAAACTGGGAAGACTCAACTGGATTTTCTTTTTAGGAGCTCACAAGATTTTGAAACAGAAACTCAGTTTTGAGCCTTCACTCTACAGCTTCCTGAAAAGGTATATTCAGTGACATAAGAGGGAATCAAGGAGTGGAACCATTACAAAGGCCAAGGAAGAAAAGTGGTTCAAGAGAAAGGTTGGGTTAGATGCTCCTGAAATGTCATGTAAGATGAAGATAACTGTTCTTTAGAAATGACAATATGGAAGTCACTGGTGATTATCACAAGAATAGCCTCTGTTCTGTAGATGGGTCAGAAAGCATCCTGGAGTGCCAGGTAGTATGAATGGAAACTAAGGAAGTAATGGAGTGTGTGAACAAAAATCTTTTAAACAATTTTGCTGGAATAGGAGTAGAAAAACGAGAAAGAGAACTGAAGGGGCCTATAGCATCAAAGAATGTTTTCTTTTCCTTTACTTTTTTTTTAAGTGGGGTCTACTTGGACTATACATGTTGGATAGTCATGGGAATAATCTAGTAGACGGGGAGAGATTGATGATATTGAAAAGAGCTGATAATTGAGGCAATGACATCCTTGGGAACAGAATGAAGATACGCAGAAAAGAATACTAAAGAGAAAATTTGGTACTACTGGACTTGTAGCCTAAATTTATAACACTGCTAGAATTGTCTAAACTATAGATAAGCACACAGGATTATTTATTTATCCCCAAACTTAAGAAAACTTGGAAGCATCTTATTTCTCAGGCCATAGTCATGATTTGCAAATTAAAACCCACAGTCTTTTGACTTAAGGCTCTATCACAAACAGAAATCTATAAAATCTGCCTAATAAGTGTGCTTTGATAGCTGCTTTCAAGAGTCAGCCCTTTTTGTTCAAGGTCTTAATACTATTTGCTGTGGGTTTCGAATAAGTTCTTATAGAGCTGGGCTGGAAGAAGTCCACAGTATGGCACTGATCCAAGGGGGAGAAACATACTATCCTGTGGGCACTTCTCAGTAGTATGGGCACTGTATTGGGTCTACTCTTGACTTAGGGTAAGCATTTGCTTCCCCACTGTTTCCTTCATATGTGTGAGAAGGTGGCTCTTTTGAATCTTATTGAAAAATGCCAAGTCTATATACATATACAAATTATCCTTCTAGGTTCCTCAATAGATGGGACCCTAGGTGACATACCCTGCATGACATTCCAGGGATACTCTGGTGAGAACACAGATTTGTTAGCAGTCTAACAACTGTCCACCAAGAAACATTCCTAAGCTGGAGGCTTTCTTTCCTTTTCCTTTCATTCTTCTTTGGTCTCTCTTTCTGGCCTATACATCTTCCACTTTCTACTCTTTTTTTTCCTTCTCCTGTATATATAAGTAAGTCTTCCATCCAAAACTAAATGCATTTTCTATAAGCAAGTTCTACTCTTGGATAAAAATCAAAGAGATTGCTAACCTCTGATCGGTCTACTTAAAAACATTTTTTAAACATTTATTTATTTTTGAGAGACAGAGAGAGAGAGAGACCGAGTGGGGAAGGAGCAGAGAGGGAGACACAGAATCTGAAGCAGGCTCTGAGCTGTCAGCACAGAGCCTGATGCGGGGCTCGAACTCACTGACTGTGAGATCATAACCTGAGCTGAAGTCAGACGCTTAACTGACTGAGCCACCTAGGTGCCCCTGATCAATTTATTTTTTTTAATTTATTTTACTAGTATCCAAAATCTATAAGGAACTCACCAAACTCCACACCTGAAAAACAAACAATCCAGTGAAGNAAAAATAAATAAAATTGCCATTAAAACACAAAAAAATTATTTTACTAGTAATAGGCCTTATGAAAACATTGAAATACAAAAAGATATAAAATTTGAAGTGAAAATCTACTTATATTCCTGTTCCATCCCTAATGGTAACTTTTTAAAAAAACTTTGTTGCTTTCTTTTCAATAATTTTTCTATACATAAATGAACTAGAGGTAAAAGCATAATACACACATTGTTTTGCAATTTGCTTTTTATCTTAGCCTATTTATACAGCTTGAATAATTTTCTACATCAGTCATTCTACTGGATAGATGTGCCATTAAGTTGAGGAAATTTTAGAAGGAATCAGATACAGTGCAAACAAATTTCCAATTTTGCCTGGACCATTCCAAGAGTTTGGTAACTGTTCCTTCATCTATACAGTGTAGAGACAAGTGGCCATTTCCCACATTTTTTAAAAGAAAATTGAATCTCTTTCCCCTTGTTATAGCTACTAATATTAAACTTATATACATGATGATAATAAATGAATCATCATTTTGAGACTGAAATAAAACAGAAAAACAATTCTTCAAAACCCAGTAAATTCTAGAGAGTCTTCCAAATGCATTAAATGAATCTTAATCTTCTACCTCATAAGAGAGCAGATTGACAGTGTCAAGTTGTTCCAAGCAAAGAACCTGGTCTTTTTCCATGTATAAATATAACAAATGTTAGAAGAATATTTGTAAACATGCATATCTCCATATTCTGCCACTTAGGCCTCATCTAATTTTATAAAAGTGGTTTATCCCTTTAAAAAGATTACATTCAGGAAATGTGATTCATCTCTCAAATATATCTGCAGTTAATCAGAGTGCTATCACAGAAGTTGAAGTCAACTATGTTGTACACCGAGCAGAGTAATTCCTTCTGCTTATAGCTCCTTCAGAGTTGACACTGACTACATTATAAATTCTGGAAACAAAATATGGAATAAATGCATGAATTTTAAATGACAGAATTAATTAAAATCCTTTACTGTTATTGACATGTACGGTTTTATAGAAGCTTGGATGAATAATATTTGCATGTGATTTACATTCAATTTCCCCATACTCATTTTTGCATAAAGTTTGCATACATTTCAATGTATAGTAATTTCATACGTTTGGATTTAGACTGCTAGATGGAAGGGTGCTATTGACTAAATAATCTTTGAAAGGTCTGGGCCTCTTGGTTCTCAGCAGCCTCATTGGGCAATAATATGGTCAAATCTGCTGCAAGATACAACTGTGGTCAGACTGGCTCAGTCTGTCACTTGCAAGACATGAAATTCTGTCTCTGGTACCTTCTCTGAACACAATCCTTAAAGCTTCAGAGATGGTGGAAACTACCCTATCTCTCTTCAGCCTTCCCTTTCAATTTTAACATCCAGAAATATTTGCAAATATTTTTGAACTCCTTAGAATTTTAATTTGTTCACTATCTTGAGGGAAGAGAATCTACTATATATAAAAAATCAGAAATGGGAAGCAAGAAGAGAGTCTTTGAAATAACAGAGGAACATGACACTTTTCAATTATTTATTTCAATAAGGAGTAAAGCTTGTTGCTGCTGGGAAATATTTTATGGGCCAGCCGTGTTAATGGTCTGAATAAGTTTAGGGTTGGCTGATAGTTGTGCTTTATGTAACTAGCTCATCTCCAGACATAAATGAACAAGAGCTAACTGTCCCATTTTCTGAGGAGAAAAAGAGCACTGCCTTAATTATGGGTTAGAGGATTCTAACTAGACTCTGAGATTTCATGCCATAGGCTAGAGCCCTGCAAGTTACTCTGGATATTTCTGGCCACCGTTCAGACCCAAAGAGTCCATTTTGGCCTCAGGGATCCCAAGCATTGCCAAAGGAGTTTTATGGTTATGGTTATTCCTAAACAGAGGGATAGGATGAAACCTGCCTTCAGAAATACTAGTATTTTGGCACATGGAAGATTGGTAAGAAGCTCGTAAAGTTGGAAGATGGGTAAAGGAGTAGATATAACACTGGTAGCTGACTGGGATGGGTGAGATAGAACATGGAGTCTTGGTTGACTTCTAGATTTCTAGGCTGAGTGCAGTGATGCTGTGTATTATGTTAAAGCAAGAATGAAAAGAAGGAGTAGGATTTAAGGCTCTGTTAACTTCTTAGTGGCTGTGGGATAACCTAGTGGGAGTTCTCAGTAGGCAGCTAACTATATGGTACAGAGCTCAGGGAAGAAATCAGGGCTAGAATCTGTGGTGACCCACAGCAGTAGTGCTAAGACTATCATTTTAAAATTCTCAAAAGTCTTAATATCTGAAATGCTTTTGTACAAAAAGATTACAGATCTCTGACGACTCAATGTATCTACCAAAGACTGCAAATACAAATAACCTCAGGATCAGAAAACTACAAAAAAAGTTAGAGCTGGGACTAATTACAGTAGAGAAGGCATAGTCTGCCTAAGCGCATCAAGTTATTTTTTGTTATGTTTTTAAACACTATTAATCCCCAAACAAAATACAAAAAGGACTTACCCTGCAGAAAGCCAGTCTGTACCTCCAGAGTAACTTTCTATAGACCAGATTGCCCATCAATGCCTTCTTAAACACAGATAGCTTGGATTCCAGTTTCTTGGTGAACATCAATCTTAATATCTAATTGTTTCTCCCTCAGAATCCAATACAATGTCACCTTCCTTTATGGGCAGGTTTAAGGCTTGAAATGTCTATAATACATCTAAAGAATGGATAAAAGGCTGAGAATGTTCCCAACAACTCATTGTAGGGTCAAATATACTCTCTCATTGATGCCTTGCAGATGATAACTTTCTGCCAGTACCCACTTTGGGATTAGTTCCAGGGCATCATTATTTAAAATTCTGCAATAGAAGAGTATGTTTCCTTCCTCTGTTTTAATTCAAACATAGAACATCCTCTTAATCTTTCAGAGATTGGAAAATCCTGTTTTGTATTTGGGGAAAAGCTGAGAACAAGTTGTTTCTGGAAGTTCTCCTCACCTCAGCTATCTTTGCTTTACTTCCTTGAAGCATAAAACCTTTTGGATGAAGAGCCAAGGATGCAATCAGGCTGCTTAAAGTGGAGTACTGATGAGCCCTCTGTGAATGTATGAATTAGGAGAAATTGCCTTTAGCATCCTTCCCCAACTTGAAAGGAGTTGACCCTCTGCTCTGGTCTTCATTAGAACTCCTAGTACACACCCTAGAGAGGCTACCAGTGATATAATCTCTTCCCTCCTTCATTGGGCAACTGTACACATTATCTTCTCCAAAAATCAGTGCTCTGAAAAACGAGTTCACTAATAATCTGCTTGGGCACTTGGTTATCTTTGGTCTCCCCAAATAGTTTTTTTCCAGTTGTAAATTTGACCCAGCTACTAACAGAAAGAACTATTTTTAAAAATATAACTTTGGTCCATGGACAATTCCCTCCCCAAACTTACTGTTTTTATATCTCTGTCCTTAATTAAACTCTCAACAAAGCCCATATCAATTATCATGCGCCTATCACAGCTATTCCTGAATAGTCTCTGGGTGGACTGAATGAAGACAGAATGTCTGGGTAGCACCACAGGAGGCTTTCTTCTCCTGAGAAAGCCCCACGCTGCCCCTTTCCTTGCTCAAGTGGCTCTGTCCCTGCAATTGCTGTCTCTCTTGTCTGAGGTCTGGGCAGAGCAGCAACCTCTGATCTCGGCCTGCCAGCTGGTATCTGACCAGCTGATCTCGGGCCTCCCTCCAGGTCCCAGCCTCCTGCAGGGACACCTGCTGAGCAGGAGAGTCTGGAGCGCAGGTGTGCCCCTGGGAGGGGATGCTGGTAAGACTGAAAGCGGGAGCAGCAGCCTCTTCTCGGTGTGCACCCTCCTTCTGCACAGTGCGACAGCCAACCTTCCTTCTGGACACACCGTTCAGTGATTGGTGGGGGAGCTGGGTCAGTTCATCCACAATCACCTTCATCTTCATATCTGTGGGAGAAAAGAAGTAGGGGTAGACATGGATTTAGTTCTCACATCAGTTGAGAACCATCACTTTATATATTAGCATTCCTGAAAAGATACTGTCAAAGATTGAGTTGTATCAGCTTATTGATTTCCAAATACCCTTAGAAATACGTTTTTTTCCCTAAAAAAAACCAAAAAACAAAAAACAAAAAAACAAACAAAAAAACACAACACTGCAGGGGCGTCTGGGTGGCTCAGTCAATCAAGTGTATGACTCTAGATTTTGGCTCAGGTCATGGTCATGGGATCGAGCCCCCACACTGCGCTCTATGTTGTCAGCAAAGATCCTGCTTAGGAGTATCTATCTCTGCCCCTCCCCTACTCGTGTGCACATGCTCTCTTTTCTTTCAAAACAAATATTTTTTTTAAAAAACCCACTGTATCTCACACCCAATGTATAATTAATATAACTGAATAAAAATTTGATAATATCACTTCCCAGGAAAACAGATTTTATGATATAGATAAGTCAACAAAGATTTCTCTTTCTAAGTACAGTGGCTTAAATCCAAAAATCAAACCACAGGTAGGCCTTACCAACCAGGTCAACTCACATTTGTATTAACATAAATATAAACATATGTAGAGATAATATAAACACATCAATAAACATGTATCCAAATGAGTGTGTACATGTATGGTTATATAATAGTGGAAGGAGAGAAGAAGCAGTAGACTGGTGTCCCCAAATCAGGGTTTATGTCTCCCTTTCCTGCTAGCTGGCTCATGTCTCTTAGCCTCTCTGAACCTCAGCTGCAGAATTTCATATTACTCTCAGGTGCTACTTAACAATATATTAAAATGTATTTCTTGTTAGCAGTCTTGTTTTAATTATAATTTTCTTCCATTGAGATTTGTATTTTTTTCCTATTTAACAGAATTAATCTTTAACTCCAAAGAGTACAACATTGGTGCTGGCCATGGTAACAGATGATCTGGGCACTTTTGCCCTAATCTGTCCCAATTCTTTGAAGGATGTATTATATAAACAATAACACTTCTAGCCTTTAAGATATGATCATGCCATATGTGAATGAACTAACTAATCTACCACATTTCTTGGCGAATAGATAAATGATGATGAACTAGAATTAGATAGAGTTAAATACAATTCAATAAAACCTACCAAAACAATTGTTTATGGTGTTAAATATATGAGAGGTGGGCTCTAGAAGTGACATAGCAAAGCAGCTAAGAATACAAGCTTAGAATCAAACAAATATGTTTAGATTTCCTGTTTGGTCCCTAACTTGCTGCATACATGTACAGACTGTACTTACCCTCCGCATTCCTCAGTTTCTTCATCTGTAAAAACAGTTGAATTGATAGAATCTACCTCATAGAATTGTTTGAAGGTTAAATAAGATGAATCATGCTAAGCACTACCCAGAATCTGTGATGTAGTAAAGATTAGATAAATAATAATCATTATAATTCAAATTGCTAATGCTCAGATAGTACTCATCCCTGCCAGGCACTGTTCTTAATGCTTTATGTTCATTCACTCACCGAAGCCTGACAGCCACCCCATGAGGCTAGTCCCATTTGTATCCTCATTTTACAGATTGAAAAACAAAGTTATGGAGGGTTACTTGCCCTAAGTCACAAAGCCTCCTCCAAGTGTAGCTATGAAATTCAAACTTAGCTAGCCTGGTCTTTACCATCTAACATATTTACTTAATATGATTCCATACACATCTTTTTTTTTTTTTTACTTTATCTATGGTTTACCTAAATAAAATGTGCCCTAAATTAATAGCCTTGTGAATATCTTTATGTCACACAGATGGATACATTTTACAAATTCATCTTAAAATAAGCAAACATGCGCCATCAACAAGATAGACCCCAGATGCCTAATGTGGGTGTGTCTTTTTCCCAAGTTTGCCTGTATTTTGTATATATATTCCATTCTCACCAATATTCTTAAATGTCAGCTCTTAGATTTGCATTTATTTGCCAAATATCTTGGTTGCTGAAGGTTTGAAACATTTTCATTCCAAAGTTTCAAAATTGCCTCAGATTCAATATCTCAAAAGAATGAACCTGTCAAATTCTTCTCAAATTCTACTCTTGTATTTCTTTAGCCCTTTTTCATTCATGCAGTGCCTTTTCAGGTGGTCAAACTAGATTGTAAGAGGAATCATTCTGAGCCTCCAGAGATTCTTCATTGGAGAACTCGTCTGTTTTCTCACTGGTTTATTAGTTCGCTTATTCGTCTGTCCGTCTGTCCATCCATCCTTCCATCCATCCATTGATTCTTTTCTGAGCACCTGCTATATGGTAGGTCTAGAAATACAGCAGTGAGCAAGAAACAGTCCTAATACCTTGGAGTTTATTCCCTAGTAGTGGGGACAGACATAAACCAGAAAATACATGGAGCCTGTACTAGGTCCTATGAAAACAAAGCCCCTGGGAACTTCTCCCCTGCTCTCCAGGGGCTCCAGGAGACTGACCTCTAAGCTGTTTAAGGTGAGAGCCTAATAATAAAGTGTGTATAGCAGGTGTGTAAATAAGATACAAAAGAAGAATTACTTCATCCTGCCTGAAAGGTTAGGAAGACTTTACAAAGGAGATGATTTGTTTTTGAGGGATAATATGGTGGGAAGACATTCCAATATACAGTATGGCAAAGGCAGTATGCAAAGGCAGTGGACCAAAAACAAACAAGATGTGTTGAAGACTCTGAAAATAGCTTTGGACATTGAGAACTGAGGTTAAATATATATGGATAGATAGATAGATAGATAGATAGATAGATAGATAGATAGATAGATAGATAGAGAGAGAGAGATGATAGAGATAGAGATAGAGATAGAGAGATGTGGCTTTGGCGTCGGGAGTTTAAAAAAAATGTTAATACTTGATAGAGGCCATAAATAAAGGGTCTTGAAAACTCTACTAAGGAGCCTGGATTTATTTCATAGATGGGGAGGTGATTTTGGAATAGGGCAGTGACATCTTATTTTCATCTTGGGAAGAACAGGCTTTCTATGATGAAGAAAATGAACTGTGAAGGAGATCACTTGAAAGGCTACTGCAATAGTCTGAGCAAGACATAATAAAGAACAGTAGGCCAGAGTCAAATATGTTGAAGAGCTGAATAGACAGATTCTGAGTACAAGTTGTAACACTGGTAGGGAAGGTAAAGTTAGTATTTATTGAACATCTAGGTCAAGGACTTAAGAACTATCTCCACTTATAGATGAGAGGTTAGAAGACAGAAGAGATCTAATAATCTAGGTAAAGGAAAACAAGTGTGTATCTATTGCATCAGAAGAAACACAAAACATATTTAGGTGCACGTGAAGATAAAACAATTGAAAATAAAAATATTCCTCTCAGACTGTATTAATACTGGTGGCTATCCAACTCCCTGGTGGTTGTAGGGGCTAATGAATTTTTCTTGAATGACTGTTACAAATACAAGGATGTGAATATATTTTACATTTCTCCCAAGAAATTATAGCCTTCTTGAAAACATGGGCTTGCTCTTACTTTGCTATCATCTTTTATAGAAATTATCTCATTGTTAACTAAATACTGATATTAGTTTCCTTTTCTCTTAAAAGAAATGTTTAAGGAAGTGGGAAGCTTTTTCAGACTAGGTACCTGTAAAGTCATGTCACAGTAAGTAACAAAGGCCCTATTTTCACATTTTGTCTAGTGCTTGCTGTGTGTGTGCGCGTGTGCACATGCACATGTGTGTGTTCTTGCACATGTGCTCAGGGCAGGTGTAAGAGTTCAAGTTTCGGAATAGGACAAACTACTGAACCTATGTCTGGGTTTAGTAGAAAAAGTAATTGAACCTTTGAATTGCAGTTTTCTTGTTAGTAGTATGGGATAATTTGGTCTGCTATCTGATAAAACTGTCATGAAAGCATATGAGTTACAACATGTTTTGGCACCTTGTAAACTATGAGGGACCCTATAAAGCTCAGCTCTTGTGTTGTGGTTGTGTTATTATTGTGATGATAATAATGAAGTTGATGATGATGATGACGACAAGGATGACTTCAGGAAGAAACAAGAATCATCCATAGGAGTGTTTCATGGAAATTTCATGTACATACTAGTTTAAACATTACATTGTTTTCAAAAAGCATGTTCTTTTCTGACCTTGACACCTTGATGTCCATATAGCTAAGTGTTCAAATCCAATTCCTTTCAAGTACTTTATGTATACATAGTACTTATTCTCTGACTGCATCCTCCACTGAGCCCAAAAGTCTGAAATCTTTCCCCTAATTACCTCATCTTCCACCTATATTATCTTAAAACGTCTGAGACCTGAAGTACCTTTTTATTATATCCTTTAACATTTTCTGCCTTTTCTTCATCTCCCCAAATGCCTCACTTCCTTCAGAAAGTACTTCCCAAATCATGTGCTCCCTATTGTTACAACACATTGTGTGTTGAGGGACACATCAATCTATTTCCTATAAACATTAAGGCAATATGGTTCAATTTAAAAAACAGTTTTAGGGCACCTAGGTGACTCAGTCAGTTTAGCTCATGCTATATTGATTTATGCCTCAATATTTGCTGACTAGAGTTTCTCATTTGACTTGGGCAACTGCTTCTATCATTGGCCACCTTTCCTTATAGGACAGTCTCGTCTTGTTATTGGGAGGCTGAGTTCCTTCCAGGAAAAACTTTTTGTGCCATCAACTTTGTCTCCATATTATGCCCAGTCCTGTGCCAAGTACTGAGCTTGGTATCGTCTCCAAAATTCCTGCTCCCACTAGGAGGAAAAGACAGTTTACTGAGATCAGCAAATAATGAAAGAACAAGAAGAAAAAGGAAAAATAAGCTTTGAATTTTTATCCCTTGGTAAAACCAACACCACTTCATAGAAGAGGAATCAAACACTACAAGTCACCTATTTTCAACCCATTGAAGATATCGTTATCCTGTTTTTGAGAGACCGTCATTGGAAATCTGTCCCCCCTTGTTCTTCAAGTCTGCATCTATTCATAAAAGACGAACACAAGCATATCTTTCCTTTGCAGGCCCCAAAACATTTAAAAATCTCCCATGAATTATTTACATGGAAGCTCCAATCAGCAACCTACCTGACAGACTCCCTAGCCAAAATGAAAGTGCACTGTGTAAAGGTGCCCAGGGAGGCTGGCCGCCTCCCACTGTGAGGTTATAGACAGAACTAAGTCAGCACACATTATATGTCAGCACTGACATCAGAAGGAATCAGATCCTTTGATCTTGGACCTCCACAGGAAGCTTAGATCTCAGACAAATTAGATAAAAAATGAATTTATAGCAGATATGTGTCCTAAGGCATTCAGCTGAATGTTTGGGTTTTAGGAAAGGAAGAATAGTGAATATCAAAACATATGAATTGGCATGTCTCCCCTGTACCTCCACCTTATTGGTGAGTCTCCATTAAAATGGAAAGAAAAGATTTCAAATTGCCTCTCCATGCCACTTAGAGTCCCATTGGTGGGTTTCATCTAGCTTCTGGAAAAATGTGATAAAATACAGGAACATATATCCCTTCTCAGTAGTTTTGGACCCTTTCAGGTTCACCATAGTCAGCTGTAACTTTTCCAGCTACTCTTAACCTCTTTTGTCTTCCAAAACTTTCTGGGCAACAAATATACAGTGTTCCCGTGATTGTTTTAAATGTGTGTGGGTACTACTCACCGGCTTCTTTTGCAAGGGGAACATTAACAATGAATCTCTCCTCACTCTCCCACTACCCTCGCTGCTCATATTTTCCCAGCCCAGTCTCCCATGTCTTGCATTTTGTGTTGGATGACCAGGATTCAGCATAGAAGGTTGACATAACCACATGGATCATGGAGCCTAAATAGGGGCTGCGGCAGGGAGAGAGACAACTGATAAAACAACATAAAGAATGTACTCCATCTTGGTTTCTTATTTGTCAATCAGGGCAACAATCCTGCCCACATATTGAAGAAGTTATATGCAATAATTAAGATTCATTAATCTAGATTATTTAAGAAAAAAAATCCCGTATTTTAAATAAGAAATTCATTGTAAATTAGAAGGTATGAACATTTTTAAAAGATGAGGGGGAAAATGCTTTTAATTCCATATTATATCATGAGCATTTTTTTAAATATTCTAGCAATGGGTATGTTTTAGTAAACCTGATGTAACTCATTAATCAGCATGGAGTTTACTTTGGTATATTTTTTGAAGGGTGAATCTGTTATGCCCGAATCACCAGTCCCCAGAGACCTCCAAGGAGCCAGCACCGATGCAAGTACAAAAGGGTCTTTATTACAAGCTCGAGCAGGGGCTCACCTGTCTCCCGGCGCAGCAGCAGTGAAGTGGAGCCCCGAACGGTGGCAAGCAGGGTTTTTATGGGGTGAGGGCGGGGGTGTTACCGTGCACACGTTGTACATACAGCATCATCACATAAGCACCAATCATAATTGTACAATACCCATAGTAACAGTTTTGACCATTCAGTATCTGCAAGGCATCTGTTACTTTTGGCGGGACCCAATCATGACCTTTGAGAATCTTTTGAAAATGACCAATTACGAGGTGGGCTCAGAGGATTTACATGGGGCTTATGCAAGCAGTGAATGATTGGGTATTTTGTACAAAGTAACTACCTGCAGTTCCCAGCCCTGACTCATCTCCAAGACTACAGGAATGTTACACATTTCTTTTGATTGGCAGATCTGAGGGCGGTCTGAGGGTGGCTTCAGCTGAGGCTTTTTCTGGAACTGGGACTACGTGCAGCCTGAGGTTGTTTCTAATGGAGGACTTAATTTCAGGCTCCTCGAATCTAGATTAACAAATGTTCTAAATAGTCAAATTTACTAACCCTATTTATAGACTACGTCTTGTTTTCCTTTATTTTTATTATCTCCTTTATCATATATTACATTTATATATCTAATATCTATATCTACATCTAATTGAAGTTATCTGCACTAATATCTCCATATATTCTTGTGTCAGTATTATACTGTCTTAAAAATAGTAAACATAAATAATATTTCTCCATTTGAGCTACTCATCCCCACTGCCATAAGATTAATTTCTTATTAAAAAATTGGCTTTGGAGGAACCTGGGTCGCTTGGTTAAGCATCAGACTCTTGTTTTTGGAACAAATCATGATCTCACAGCTTTGTGGGTTCGAGCCCAATATCAGGCTCTGCGCTGACAGTATGGAGCCTGCTTGTGATTCTCTCTTTCTGCCTCTTCCCCACTCAAACTATTTCTATCTTTCTCAAAATAAACTTTAGAAAGAATTAAAAATTAAAAAATTGGCTTTGTATCATTGTTCTGTATTTTCTGAAGAACTTTAGAATCATATTATGATGTTCTACTCAGTATAAAATGATGGCAGCTTCATTAAACCAAAATTAATTTAGGAATTACTGATTTATTTGCAATATTAGTCAATCTAATTAGAAACATGGTGCAATTCCCTATGTAATCAAGTCTGCTCTTTAAACTATGCAATAGAATATCATCTATTTTTTATACAAAAGTCCAATATACCTCGTTAAGATTGTTTTCTAAGACTGCATGTTCTTTTGTCACTATTACACAATATTATTTTTGCATAGGCTGACATAATTTTGAGTAAGCTACTCAAGTTATTTATAAATTATAGCATTTAAGGGTTGAATCTTTTATTATTAAGCATTTATATCACCTGCAAACAATCATATATTTTCTCTAACATTCTCTTAATTTTGTTCTTATGTCTGTGTTTCCTAGCATTCTAAAATATATGTTATAAAGTTGTAGTAATTAGTTCTCTGTTTTATCTTCATGTGAGTAGTTCCTCGTCAAATATTCCCTTGTTAGACATGATACTGAATCTTGGTTACAAAGAACATTGGAACTCTCCATCTTATTTAGCTGAAAGGTTCTTATCCTTGGTATTTTAAAAAATACTCCCATTTTAAAAACTTATCTAAAGGAATTAAGTGCTCAATTTTATTCACATTTTTAAATTAGGAGATGTTCATATCTTTTTAATTGTATGACATGGGTGTGCTATTAATAATTTACAAATATAGTTTTACTTTTCTGGGAACTTGGCACAGTTTGTAGTCCTGAGCTGTTTTGGTCTTCCCTGCTTTTGGACATCTTGAGGCCATCTCTCTCTTCCCTCTCCTTGTCATTCTTACAGATCTGTACTTACAAAGGTAAATCGACAGTCCTTTGTTTTACTTAATATTCATAAAATACACCATATATACTCAATAGGACCCTAAAGTGGTAAACCTAAATCCCTGCAGTTAATGGTTATAGTCACACATACATAATATCTTGCCATTTTTACATCAATTTTCAATTTCTAGCACTGGTAATGTAGATTTCTCTCTCTCTCTCTCTCTCACACACACACACACACACACACACACACACACACACACACACACACCGCCAAAGACCCCTGATGCTCCAGAGAAGGCAGCACTGGGGTCTGCAGCAGTAGTGGTCACACAAAGACAGAAGCAAGAGCAAGGAAACTACAGTGGCACTAGAAAGCCTTCTGCCTGGAAGTAAGCAGTCACATTTTGCCTGTTGGTAGGACCCCAAAGATGTACAGTCATGGTCCTGTTGGTAATTTTGTGAACGTGAATAAACTTTCTGAATTATTTTAGAAAAGATAAGGGGCCTTTTTTACAGCAGTTGAAAAAACTGCTGGAGTCCAGGGTTCTCTGGAAGGGAGAAGGGCAGAAAGGGATCTCATTTCATCTTTGCCTTCATTATTCACTCAATAACAATAGTTATAAGCAGTCTAATATCCTAACGCCCTATGGTAACAGTGCTGCTGGAATTAGAAAAGATACAGAATTTGATAAGATCTGAACACCTATACCTATATGTTACATAAAAGGTGTTAAGTGAACAAGAGAGAAGTGTTATAAAAGTTGAGACAAGTGGATTATTTCTTCTAGCTAAAAGAGAGAGAGAGAGAGAAATAGAATTTGATCTGGGAAGGAGTGGAGTGGAGACTTTAGGTGTGTGGATACATTGGAGAAGGTCATTTTGAAGCTGAGAGAACTAAGTTGTGTGTGGGAGGGAAAAGAAGGACTGGAGGAGTGGATATCTATAACGGGTGTATTAACTAAGACTGAATGGAAGATACATCTGTGAAACAGTAGGGGAAGGTAGAAACCAAAGACACTGTAGCGGTGGTATTGGTCATACTTGCTAAGCAAGGGCAGAGGGGGGTATGGGGAACACCAGGAAGTAAAGAGAGCTCTGAGGTATCTCACCTGGGAGATATACTCCCTGTTAACCAAATTAGGGGAGCAAGAGAACAGTTGAGAAGGAAGGATACAAAACGGAGCTTCAACAGAGCAAAGCTAGACTCCCTCCCTGGCATTTCTGTAAACCTGAGTGTGTGCAAACTGGACAACCAGGCCCTTAGCAAATAGGATTTGAAACAGTGTGATATGATTTAGGAGCTTGAGGGACTAAACATGTAATATAAGGTATTCTTTTCTCTCTTGGGGCATTCTCTTCTATCCTTACATTCATCAAATGCATGTTGTTTATTGTGATTGCTTTACACTTAACTGCTTGTTGCCTAGAATTGTTCTTTCATTTTCCCCAAAATATTATTGTGTTCCAACCAAACTTCAAACTCATAAAGGCCAGGGGACTAGATGTCTCCTCTTTGCAACTAACTATACAGAGAAGATTTCATAAAGTACTAAACAAATATTTACAATTAAACAATTTAATATTTATTGGGAGACATAATCTAACTACATTTATTAGGCCACTCCAGCATCTCTCATCTACATCTTACAAAAACAAATAATAGCTTCTTTCAGGGTTTCTCAACCTTGGCATTATTGACATCTTGAGCCAAATAATGTTTATTGTAGGGTGGTCCTGTGCGTTGTAAGATTTTTGCAGTATCCCTGATCTCTTCTCACCAGATGCCAGTGGTATCTCCCCTTCCCTGTGACAATTATGCAAATGTCCTCTGGAGGTAGGATGAACAACTGTCTCAATTTGTCTGTGACTGAGGGAGTTCTTGAGACACAGGCTTTGATTTTTAAAACCGGGAAAGTTCTGGGAAAATCAGGATAAGGTAGCCACTCTATTTGGGAGGCCAAAATTAGCCTCTTAAGAACCACTAGTCTATGGGGACAGAGAGCCATCTATGTATAATGAATTATTAAAAAACAAAAAAGTACTACCATCGAGGCACACATTTAATATTCTTGGACCCCAAAGAAGAAAGTACTCATTTTCACTGAAGTAGGAGGGACTGGGAAAGAACTTATGAAAAAAAAATAAAAATAAAAACATTTTTCACTGGTGCTACAAAGCTTCAGGAGGTTTTAACAGGTGAAGAAGATAAACAATCCAATCGGGAGAAAGTGTGCAGACAAATGGGTGGGAAGGTATTAGACAAATCTGAGGATGAGTGATCTAGTGTAGTGAGTGTGTGCAGCAGGCGGGAAGGTGAATTGCAAAGTAAGGTTACAAAGATAGGAAGGAGTCAGGCTTGGAAGGCTTTGAGTCTTAAATAACAAGAAGAACCAACGAATAACACATATATTACATACAGTATGCCAGGAACTGCTCTGTCCACTTTAGTGGTATTAATTCACTTTATCAGCACAACAACCAAAAGTGTGAGCAGTATTGTTATGGCAGTTTTCCCAGTGAGGGAGCTGATGGGCAGAGAGAGGATAGTTGGCTTCTTTGAGGCCACAAACCAAGTCAAGAGGAGAGTCAGGATTAAGCTCACTCTGGCTCCTGGCTTTCATTCTCTGGACTGTCACATTCTTCTGCCTCTCCAGCTAACTTGGGAACTCATTAGATCTGACTAGCAGAGTGACATGCACAAATATGAATTTTAAAAGCTTGCTCAGAAGGCTCTATATGTCTGGCACATAATTGTAAAATATGAGGAATATATGCACCATTCCCTTCCTCCCCCCGTGTAACCCTCAACCACCCGTATTATATCCATACAATTTTTGATAAAAGCCGTAACATGATTAGTTTACAGTCTCAATCTACCAGACGGTGGAAATGCTCAGTTCCACCAGATGAATAATTTTAGTGCTATAGTAGTGGTTAGTAAATGCAGTGTGCTTGTGAGAGACACAGCCAATCCCTTTATTCACAAAGGCCAAAAGTTTAGATAGAGAGAGAAAAGGGAAACTAAAGTGCCACGGAAATACTGAAATAAAACCAAACTTATTTAAAGCTAGCAACAATTAGTTGTTTTGTTGCTGGTAATAATTTCTGAAGAAAATAGGAGATGCCTCATTACTTGCCTTGGAATTGATGCTCTTCAGATTTGGACAAAGCTTAGGAAATAAGGAAACAAATCTGCTATGATCCCTAGGGGAGGATTTGGAGAACACATCTTTCTATTTTTAAACTGGATGTCCTAATAAAATGGCCTTTGATACTCCCATCTCTTCAATCTAAACTTTTCCACAGGAACCCTGTGCCTTATCTCATTCCTGATAATTTATTAATAAGCCACCAGATAAAAAATGTTCCTTAATAAAACACCCAGGCATTGTGGACTGCTTAATGTAGTTAATTTAAGTAGGGTAACTGAGATTCATGTAGATAGCCATATTAGATTAGGGGGAGATTAGCATCACTCTTGTTGTTTGCTTAAGAATGCGGCTAAAAATGCTATTCTTCGAAGTGCTGAGTTCAGATGAGCATTTTCAAACACTTACCCTGAATTTGTATGCAATCATATGGACAAGATGTTTCTAGAAACCAAACTTAAAGTGGTCTTAGATGGAATCTAGAAAAAAATCCCCATCCTATTCTCTCTGTCTTCTTTCTTCTCACACCTACCCACTCCAAAACTACTTCTACCTTCTGGCATAGGTCCAGGCTGAAGCATGGCTGGCTAATTTGTTGGGACATTTCTAAAAAATAATTTCATTTCCTCCATGAGAAAAAATACAAACAGGCAAACAAACTGATATTTACACACACACAAACACACACATGCGCATCTCAGAGTTCACGAAGGTTAGAGGTAGAATAACATTGAACTACTACATTTTAGTTAAACATGGTACTCAGAACCATGAAGATTCATATTCCTTTTTCAAGCAGAAAATATCATGATAATTGACTCTTCCTTAGAATAGAAATATTATTCTCTTTAGAATGTATGCTTCAAAATGTTTCAGATCCATGGAAATTCTATGAATATTTTTCACCCACCATATCCATATTTGGCAAATTCATCTTGTACTGTACCCCCTGTCCTCCTGTTTTCTTGGTCTTAGAAGGACAAAGGCAAAGCACTGGTCTGAAGTAAATGCTTACCTTTTCTTTGCCTGGCACAAATCCCAATGGCAATTTAGAAATATAACAAGCAAAATCATCTAGCATCAATGTACAATGTAGGCAAATAATGCATCTTGCTAAAAGTATAACTAAACAACAAAGCAGAGCTTCATGGAGCTAACTTGTTTCTTCTTCTGTGTACCCAATTCAAATGTTAAACCAATTATCATCTACTAAGAAAAAAATTATAAATGTCAACTTGAATAATTGGTTAATACCTGAGTGACTCAGCTAGCCGCACTTGTGTACCTCTGTGCTGGGGTGTAATTTCCTTGAGAAGAAGTAACAAAGACTAAAGAAGGGGCTAACAACTAAATTGATCCAGAGACTGACAACCATGGGGAGAGAGATGCCGCAGTTCATCCACAATGAGTCTCTCATGCAGAAATCATCTCCACTGTCCAAGCTTACCTTCTCCCATCATGGTGTCTTCCTTTTTCGTCTCTGCTTGTGATCCTTGGCGTTTGGATGAGATGTGGATATGATTCTTTTGATCTTTAGTCTGGAATTCAGAAATATCTTCACTTTTTGTTTCTAGATTAATGAAAAAAATGTGAATGTTTCTTGTTTTTTAGATAGAACATTTTTTATTTGCAAACGGGCCCTAGTTGTTAAGGTGTTTCTCTTGATATGCACATGCAATAGAATTCATATGATGTATTCAGAGCTTAAGGAATAATTTAAATATAATCCCATATACTGACCAACTTTAAGTTCGCTTCAGTAGCCATATACATATTGAAACAAATTTTGATATATTAGGTTAAGAGGATACTAGAATACTACATCATGTGCCTCATATTTTTGGTTTATATTATAGTTTTACTGGACAGAGCTGGTATGGAATGTTACAATACTCATTTTAAACTTTTATTTTGAAATAACAATGTATTCACAGGAAATATACAGGGAGGGTTCATGCACCCTTATCCAGTCTCCTCCACTGATAAAAACCCAAATAATTAGAGTATGATATCAAAACCAGGAAATTGACATTGGTACAATCCATAGAGCTCATGAAGATGTGTGACTTAAGACTTCGACTTTTTTAAAATGTTTTATTTATTTTTGAGAGAGAGAGAGAGAGAGAGAATCCAAAGGAGTCCACAGGCTCTGAGCTGTCAGCACACAGCCCTATGCGGGGCTTGAACACAGGAACCATGAGATGATGACCTGAGCCGAAATCAGATGCTCGACTGAGCCACCCAGGCACCTCAGAAACTTCTACTTTTGATTGAGGAGATGTTTATATTCTATTCATTCATTTATTAACTATATTAGTCAAAATATATTTACATTGCTCATGCCAGGAACTGTTCTAAGCAATAGAAAGACAATGAGGAAGAAAGACCTGGTTCCCTGCTCTTTTAGAGCTTTTATTGTAGTTTGGATGGCAGAGGATAAACAAATAAATTTGTAATGTAATGTCAGATGATACCAGGCGATGGCATATGAAAATTTTTCTCAAGAAAAGCACTTTTGTGATTGAGTTTATCTGAAATAGATGATTTTTTTTAATGTAACACCATTTTTACACTGAAATAACTAGGAAGAATGAAAGATTCTGATTATTCATACTGGGGTATCTGGCAGATTTTTTCTTAAATGAATGAAGTGAGCCTATAACTTGTATGAAGCAATTGATAATATTTGTTGCCAGTGATAAAATTCAAGCTTTCATGGGCAATTTAGAATTTTAGACTACTTCTACCAACTACAAGTTTTGCAGATTTCTAATTCCTAAAGTTTAATGTTGATATTAACAAATGCAGTTTTAAAAAATTACAGAATGAACTATGTCAGCACTTGGAAGGTATTTGAAACTACTAAAATAATATTTTCAAAATAGCTAAAACATGTTTCAAAATCATGCATGAATAAATCTCCACTCAAGAGAGATTTAAGATTTACATTCAAGAGAGTACATGGTAGATTAGTAGATTTTCATGGAACAGACTACAAAAGTGCATTGAGATGTACCTTTAAGTAACTATCTCTTGACCAGTTTGGGTGTACTGTCAAATAAGATTATTCACAACTGGGGCGCCTGGGTGGCTCAAGTCAGTTAAGTGTGCAACTTCAGCTCAGGTCATAATCTCATGGTTCGTGGGTTCGAGTCCCACATCGGGCTTTGTGCTGACTGCCAGCTCAGCCTGGAGCCTGTGTCTCCCTCTCTCTCTCTGACCCTCCCCTGCTCATGCTATCTGTCTGTCTGTCTGTCTCTCTCTCTTTCTCAGAAATAAATAAAACATTTAAAAAAAGATTATCTACAACTATCTGTGAAGGCTATTAAAATACTCTTCCCCTTTTGCTATGTATCTTTGTGAGGTTGGATTTTCTTTATATACTTCAGCCAAAATAACACATTGTGGCAAATATAATACAGAAACTGCTAGGAGAATCCAGGTACAATTTATTTTTTTTTAATTTTTAATTTTTAATGTTTATTTATTTTTGAAAGAGAGAGAGAGACAAGAGTGTGAGCAGAGGAGGGGCAGAGAGAGAGAAGACAGAATTCCAAGCAGTCTCCAGGCTCTGAGCTGTCAGCAGAGAGCCTGATGTGGGGCTTGAACTCACAAACTATGAGATCATGACCTGAACTGAAATCAAAAGTCAGATGCTTAACCAACTGAGCCACTCAAGTGCCCCCAAAACATCATGTTTTAAATTTTAAAAATTATTAATTATATTAACATGTATGTGTTATTATTTTAAAATAAATAAGTAAATTTTACACTTTCTCTTTTAACTTCTAATTTGGAAATATTAATAGATGAACACACATTGACAAAAGCTCTTTAGAGTTTTCAGTAATTACTGAAAAGGTCCCTAGATCAAAATTTTGTAATCTGTTGACACAGACCATACAGCTGAATCAGAGAATTGTATCCCATGAGGAAGATGGGGAATGACACTTCTTATTCTAAAGTAATGCATGTTATAAGGAAGATATAAAGAAGAAAATACAAATTACTCCTCATATGGAACTGATTACATACATTTCCCCCCCCCCACCTATTGCTGATTACTATACATTTTTTTCATAAAGAGCAAAAGAGGACACTGAGGTAATTACATGTTTGAAACTATAGGAAAAGCTTCCTCTATAGNTGAGGAACAAAAGGGAAGAGATGGGATGAGCAGAGCTTAATGGGAGGTCCCAGCATAGCTGGTGGGTTTAGCTATATATATATATGTGTGTGTGTGTGTGTGTGTGTGTATGTATATATATATATATACACATATATACATATATATTATATTATATATATATTATTATATATATATTATCATGCACACTCCTTCAGGTTTTAAAACAAAGACCAAAACTTGGAGTCAACAAATCACAAGGGACAGGATGAAATCCCATTCTTCTTGAGAAAAACAAGCTATCCTTGGGATTTGTTGCAGTTTGCCTAGCCCCACCATGACAGGGGGAGAGGGAGGGATCGCATCTGGCTGATGCTTGGTTCAAAATACAGAGTGCATCTCCTGGAGTCTCCCTTCCCCGGCATCTCTCAGAAATCCAAGCACTGTCAATCTTCTAGCAGTGTCACCATACTTCTTTCTCTTTCCTTGCTTTATTTTGACTTTCTCTGTTTTCCTCTCCTCGCCTCACTCTTGCTTATCACTTTGGTTTCCTAGCGCCTCCTAATATCACAAGTGTTTCATCCACTCATTTGATGAAGTGGAGTAAGGGATCTGCCAGTACCTGGTCTGCTCCTCTCTCTCTCTCACACTCTAAGAGCAGAGTAGAAAACAGAGTAGAAAGATAAAAAGAAGGCTCTTTTACTAAACTTCTTTCCTTCAGTGATTTTCCATGTCTCCAGCCTACACAAAAAGACGTGTTTCTGGAAAAATGTCCAAGAATATAATTTCCACTCTACTAGAGAAAAACAACGATAACAACTACAAAAAAAAAAAAAAAAAAAAAAAAAAAAAAAAACCCACCACACCGAGCATTCTATTCCCTCTTTTCAATGAGAAGAGAACATTTCCAGCAGATTCTTGAACTTACTTCTTGGAGGATTACCTGGGAAGGGGAATGAAATGTTTGAGAGAGTGGGGTCTGGAGCCAAACTGGTTGACTTTTTCCTGATTGTGTGACCTTGGGCAAGTTAGTTAGCTGATTTGTGTCTTGTGCTCCATCTCCATAATACAGACATAGTATTTAGTGCCTTCATCATAGGGATGTTGTGAAGATTAAATAAATTCATGTATATAAAGTACTTAGAACCTGGCTCAGAGTGAACATTCAATAAATATGAGCTTTTAGTATTATTGCTATTATTATTTAAAATTAGACAATCTTTGACTCTACTATATGAGCTGAATAATTTAGTTCCATGTGGTTTACTGTGTTGCAGTTTCATATAAATTTCTCTTTGGGGGAAGAAAAAGAAATGTTAATATAGTATACATGACGACATTCCTCCCTCCTCCCCCACCTTTATTTTCATTCAAAAAAAATCTACCTACTTCTGCTTTTGCTTTTCTTAAACCAACAGCACACCAGACAGCATAGAGCCAGCCATGAGGCCAATGAATATAGGGATGCACCCAAGATGATGGTTGACTTCTCTGACATAGTTGCAGGTGAGACAACAAATGACTTTGATCGAGCTGTAAAATTGGCCCCTGTTAAAAAAAAAATCCCAATAATAATATATTAATCAGATATAAGATGCCGATAAGATGAAAATATTGTAGAAGAGACATGTTTACAATACCTGCCACTTAGTAGGTTCAATATTTATTGAGTTAGTTAAATGAGCCAATAATAAATCCAAGATTTACATTTCTGAAGAACTACAAGAATCCAGTCTCAATAATAACATACAATTGTTCTTTCCAATTCTGTCCATTACTGATGGGGCCTTCTTCCAATTCTCCCCTTTTATTCTCAGACTTACCTTTTCCCCCGATGCAAAATTTCAATTTCACTCTTATGTTCCACTAATTAGAATAGAAATGCTCTCAGCTCTAGAATGTGTGAAACTACTTGCTCTGACATATGTATCCTATTTTAAAAAATGGCATGTAACACATCAAAACAGGGTAACAGGGACTTCTACCATGGAGCCAAGAGAATTTCTAATGTCCATGAGAATTTTGTTATCTGGAAAACTGGGAGTAGGGTACTGGCAAATAGATAGAGCCACTTTGTTTTGTTAATGTTTTATTTATTTTGAGAGAGAGAGAGAGAGAGAGAGAGCACGCATGAGCAGGGGAGGATCAGAGAAAGAGGGAGACACAGAATCCAAAGACAGGCTCCAGGCTCTGAGCTAGCTGTCAGCACAGAGCCCAGTGGGGCTCAAACCCACAAACCGTGAGATCATGACCTGAGCCGAAGTCAGACGCTTAACCAACTGAGCCACCCAGGTGCCCTGATGGAGCCACTTTAGTTATGAAGATGGGGGAAAATGGGCAACTTCCTTTAGAGATAGCATCTTTCTAAGACTTCATCTCAAACTCTTTAATAGACTGAAAAATTTGGTTCTCACTCCATTACTATTTTTGAAATAATTTTGAAACAAAGCTTTAAAGGTTCTAAAAAATTAAAAGCTGGGGTTCCTGAATGGCTCAGTCAGTTAAGCATTCGGCTCCTGGATCCAGCTCAGGTCATGATCTCATGGTTTGTGGTTTAGAGCCCCACATCGAGCTCTGCATGGACAGTGCTGAGCCTGCTTTGGAGTCTCTCTCTGCCTCTACCCTGCTCATACATGTGTGCACTGTCTCTCAAAATAAAGAAATAAACTTAATAAAGAAATAAAACCTTGCTTATACACATAAAAATTTGTAAATATTTATAACATCTCTATTCATAATCATCCAAACCAGGAAACAACCCCAATGTTTTCAACACAGAAATGAATAAACCAACTATGGTTTATCCAGACAATGAAATAGTACTTAGCCAAAAAAGAGGGAAGAAAACAAGAAAAAGAACAAAAATAGGAAAGGAGGGAGTGAGAGAAGAAATAATAAAGGCGGGCAGGTAGACAATGGAAAGAAAGGAAGGGAGAAAGAAAGAGAGAAAGGAAGGAAAGAAAGAAAAGAAAGAAGAGAGGGAGAGGCAAGATGGCGGAGAAGTAGGGAGCTCCATACATTTCACTCGCCCCCATATCTCACACAGTGAAGGCCTGGAGCCATAGGAACCCTTACAGAATCCAGGAGTTTGGGAGGAAAAGAGAGAGCCCGCTAAGAAAACCTTATAGCCTGAGTGCGAACTGGGGAAGATAAAAACGGGCCGGGACCCAGAGACACAGAGGGAGTGGAGGTAGCCCCCTTTGCGGGGAGCTCTGGTGAGTCGAGGGGAAAATAAAGAGTGGCTGAAACTGTTCAAGGAACTGCCCCTGTCCCTGGAAAAGAGAAAAACCTCAGCTCAGGACACAGAGTGACCTGGTTTCCAGCCATGCAGCTGACCTTGAGCAGGTCGCTCCTTTGCTCGCCAGCTTGACCCAGAGGGGAAGTGGTGCACCTGAAGCCCCTCTGCTGCTGTTCTTCTAACTCGGCCCAATCCCCACTGGGCAGATGACCAGCTTGAAAGTGCTCAGAAAAACTCAGCCTGAGGGTTTATTTCGGGCGGTATCAATGTGGCGTGCGTGCGTGGACTAAGAACTGGAAATGAGGCCTGGCTTGGAACATAGAGCACGACCCACCTTGTCTACACCTATGGCACAGGGAGATCAGACCCAAAAGAGTGAGTTGGAATGCTTGGTTTGAGAAGGGACTGGGGTGATGCCACTTTTCTCCCCACAACCACCATGGCAGGGCCTCAGGGAGCGGCCCCCAGGAAGCAGTGGAAACTAAGACCTGCCTACACCAAACCACACCCATCCCCGCTAGAGAGCTGTTCTTTTTTTTTTTTCCTTTTTTTACGGAGACCAGGGCAAGACCAACATGGATACACTACCATGATTAATTCCAGATCAATTCTTTCCATTCAGATATATTTTCCCTTGTCTCATTCGTATCCCTCCCCTCTGCTAGACTGGGCACTTGGTCATTGGTTTGCTTAAACAGTCAGTCACATTTAATCCATTCTCTAGATGTATATTCTATACTCCACTGCTACCTTTCTCTCTCTCTCTGGAGTAATAAGATTATATTGTTTCTCTGAGTAACATTATCTTCTTTTCTTTCTCTTCGCCTCTTACCATATTCTCTTCTTTCTCTCTCTGAACTAAGCCTCTTAGTCTCTCTGCCTGGTCATTGTCTAATTTCACTTCCTCCCTGCCCTGTCATTTCTCTCTTTGTATGTGTTCTTTCGCCAGCACTGCATACACTGGGCCCTTTATTTGTAGCTGGGGATTCTGGTTTTATGCCTTTAGACTGTCCTTTGTCTTTTGGGGTTTTCTCTTTTTTTTCTTTTATTCTTTATTCTTTTTTTTTTGTTTTTATTGTTTGTTTTTCCTCCTTCCTCTTTTTTTTCTTTTTTCCCCTTCATTTTTTTCTTTTCTTTTACTTTTTCCCTTTCAGTTCCACGTTTGTTGGATTTGTCTATACGTTTGTGTGCCTTTGTTTCCTGTGTGTTTGTCTGCCTGTTTTCTTTTCTGGATCTACCTCAAGAAACAAGCCAAAGGGCACATGGTGGAGAGTCCCAAATACCAATACAAGTAGGAAAATAAAATTACCAAAGTCTCAACAAGAGAGACCAAGAGACACCATTCAAAGAATACTTCCTGAATGGACAGGACCTGGACAGTGAAAGAGCCTTCTTTATTGTTTTTTCAGACAAAATAGACTTTATTTCTTTTCTTCAATAGTTTATTGTCAAGTTGATTTCCATATAACACCTAGTGCTCATCCCAACAAATGCCCTCCTCCATGCCAATCACCCCCCTTCTCCTTTCCCCCACCTCCATAAAACCCTCAGTTTGTTCTCAGCATTCAAGAGTCTCTCATGGTTTGCCTCCCTCCCTCTCCCCAACTGTTTTTCCCCTGCTTCTCCCCCATGTTCCTCCGTTAAGTTCCTCCTAATCCACCTATACATGCAAACATATGGTATCTGTCCTTGTCAGCCTGATTGATTTCACTCAAAGAGCCTTCTTTAATACAGCAGTAGTAACAGGTGCAGAGTGCATAACAAGCTTTTAAAACTAACAAGAGATAGAAAGCTAGACAAAATGGTGAAATGGAAGAACTCTCCTCTAAAGAAATTCCAGGAGGAAATGACAGCTAAAGAACTGCTCAAAACAGATATAAGCAACAAAACTGAACCATAATTTAGAACAATAATCATAAATTAATTGCTGCACTTGAAAAAGTCATGTAAGACATCAGAGAAACTATTGCTACAAAGACTATGAAGCTTAAAAGTAGTTGTGAAGAATTAAAAAATGCTACAAATGAGATACATAATAAATTGGAGGTGTCCAATGCACGGACTGAAGAGGCAGAAAGGAGAATAAGTGATTTAGAAGACACAATTATAGAAAAAGAGGAAGATGAGAAAATAAGAGAGATAAACTGATCCAGGAACATGAAGGGAAGGTTTGAGAGCTCAGCGATACAATCAAACGGAACAATATCCACATCATAGGAATTTCAGAAGAGGAAGAAAGAGGGAAATGCTCTGAAGGAGTCCTTGAACAAATTATAGCTGAGAACTTCCCCAACCTGGGGAGGAAACACACAATGAAATCCAAGAGGCACAGAGAACTCCTGTCAGACATAACTTGAATCAGTCTTCTGCATGACATATCATAATGAAACTGGCAAAATATGAGGACAAGGAGAGAATTCTGAAAGTAGATAGGGATACAAGGGCCCTAACATACAAAGGGGAACCTATCAGAGTGGTGAACGACCTATCTACTGAAACTTGGCAGGCCAGAAAGGAATGGCAGGAAATCTTCAATGTGATGAACACAAGAAATATACAACCAAAAATCCTCTATCCAGCAAACCTGCATTCAGAATAAAAGGAGAGATAAAGGCCTTCTCCCCCCTACAAAAAAAATGGAAAAAATCCGTCACCACTAAACTAGCCCTACAAGAAATCCTGAGGGGGGACTCTATGAGGGAAATGTTACAAGGAATGCAAGGAACCAAAGACATGACCACAAGCATGAATCCCACAAAGAACACAATGACTCTAAACCCATATTTTTCAATAATAACACTGAATGTAAATGGACTAAATGCTCCAATCAAAAGACATAGGGCAGCAGAATGGATTAAAAAAAAAAAATCCATCTATTGCTGTCTACAAGAAACTCATTTTAGACCTGAGGACACCATCAGATTGAAAGGCGATGGAGAAATATCTATCATGCTACTGGAAGTCATAAGAAAGATGGAGTAGCTATACTTAGACAAACTGGACTTTAAAGTAAAGACAGTAACAAGGGATGAAGAAGGGCATTATTTAATAATTACAGGGTCTATCCATCAGAAAGAGGTAACAATTATAAATGTCCATGCACAAAATATGAGCACACCCAAATACATAAAACAATTAATCACAAACAGAAACATCATATAGTAAGAATGTTCTAATAGCAGGGGACTTTAATACTCCACTTACAGCAATGGATAGATCAACTAGACAGAAAATCACCAAAGAAACAATGGACTTGAATGGCACATTGGACCAGATGGATTTGACAAATATATTTAGAACTCTAAATCCTGATGCCATCGAATTCACTTTCTTCTCAAGTGCACATGGCACATTCTCCAAGATAGATCACATACTGGGACATCAAGCAGTCCTCAATAAATATAAAAGAACTGAGATCATACCATGCACACTTTCAGATCACAATGCTATGAAACTTGAAATCAATCACTGGAGGAAGTCTGGAAAACCTCCAAAAACATGGAGGTTAAAGAACACCCTACTAAAGAATGAATGGGCCAATCAGGCAATTAGATAAGAAATTTTAAAAATATATGGAAACAAATGAAAATGAGAATACAACAATCCAAACTCTATGGGATGTGGCGAAAGGAGTCCTAAGAGGAAAGTACATTGCACTCCTGGCCTATTTCAAGAAATTAGAAAAAGTGCAAGTACAAAATCTGTCAGCACACCTAAAGTAACTAGAGGGAGAGAAACAGGAGTACCCCAAACCCAGTAGGAGAAGAGAAATAATAAAAATCAGTGCAGAAATAAAGAATATAGAAACCAAAATAAACAGTTGAACAGATTAATGAAAACAAGAATTGGTTTTTTGAAAAAAATAAACAAAATTGTCAAACCTCTAGCCAGGCTTCTCAAAAAGAAAAGAGAGAGCACCCAAATAGACAAAATCATGAATGAAAATGGACTCATTACAACCTATCCTTCAGAAATACAAGCAATTATCAGGGAATACTATGAAAAATTATATGCCAACAAATTGGACAACTTAGAAGAAATGGACAAATTCCTAAACACACACTCACTACCAAAATTCACACGAGAAGAGATAGAAACTCTGAAAAGACCCATAACTAGTGACAAAATCGAATCAGTTATCAAAAACCTCCCAACAAATAAGAGCCCTGGACCTGATGGNCAAGCCAGACGAGACCAAAAAAAGAGAACTACAGGCCAACATCCTTGATGAATACGGATGCAAAAATCCTCAACAAGATACTTGCAAATCGAATGCAACAGCACATATAAAAAATTATTCACCAAGATCAAGTGGGATTCGTTCCTGGGTCACAGGGCTGGTTCAGTATTTGCAAATAAACCCATGTGATATGTCACATTCACAAAAGAAAAGATAAAAACCATATGATCCTGTCGATAGATGCAGAAAAAGCATTTGACAAGATACAGCATCCCTTCTTAATAAAGACTCTAGAGAAAGTTGGGATAGAAGGAACTTACTTAAACATCATAAAAGCCATCTATGAGAAGCCCTCAGCTAACATCATCCTCAATGGGGGAAAACAGAGAACTTTCCCCGAGATCAAGAATATGACAGGGATGTCCACTTTCAACACTGTTGTTTCACATAGTGCTGGAATTCCTAGCATCAGCCATCAGACAACAAAAGGAAATAAAAGACATCAGAATTGGCAAAGAAGAAGTCAAACTNATAACCAAAGATATAGGATATCTGTAATATGAAAACTATAGAAAGGAATGAAATTGAAGAAGACACAAAGAAATGGAAAAACCTTCCATGCTCCTGGGTCGGAAGAATAAANAAAGACATCCAGATGGTCAACAGACATGTGAAATGATGCTCAGTGTCCCTCCTCATCAGGGAAATACAATTCAAAACCACACTGAGATATCACCTCACGCCGGTCAGATGTGGCTAAAATGAACAAATCAGGAGATTCTAGATGTTGGCAAGGATACGGAGAAATGGGTACCCTCCTGCACTGTTGGTGGGAATGTAAACTAGTGAAGCCTCTCAGGAAAAAAGTTTGGAGGTTCCTCAGAAAATTAACAATAGAACTCCCCTATGACCCAGCAATAGCACTGCTAGGAATTTGCCCAAGGGATATAGGACTGCTGATGCATAGGGGCACATGTACCCCAATGTTCATAGCAGCACTCTCAACAATAGCCAAAGCATGGAAAGAGCCTAAGTGTCCATCAACTGATGAATGGATCAAGAAGATGTGGTTTATCTATACAAATGGAATACTACATGGCATTGAGAAAGAATGAAATCTGGTCATGTGTAGCAACATGGATGAAACTAGAGGGTGTTATGCAGAGCGAAATAAGTCTGGCAGAGAAGGACAGCTAACCAATGATTTTTAAGTAGCACATTCAAAACACACCAACCAATACAAAACTTCTGCTTTCATCTACATAACACAGGCAAAAACAGAGTTTTTATTTTCCCACTCTAGGAAACATTGTATTTTTCTTTGTTGTGCTTTCCTTGGGCTGAATCTGATCATTTGATTGAAAGTCACAGTCAGAATTTCAGTCTCATGATTCCTGGCTGACTTGGTCCCAAAACTACCATAACCAAATTTTCTAGAAACGGTTCTCTTGTGTGTACATCTTATACTTGAGACATACTTGGCTTGTTATTAATTAGTTGCTTTTTATGAGCATCTGAATAAGATAAATCTAGTCCAGAGATGGAGAAATAGATTTTACTGGGGATTTGCAGAAGTAAAACAAAATTCCTCATTCTTTTATCCATTTTCCAATGATTGCTCAGTGATTGTTTACTTTGCTAAGTGGATAAGTTACTGTTCTCATTCTGAAGATATTTACAAGCTAGTAAATAAAATGAGATATATGTAGGAATGCTTATAATACAAGTCAGAATGTGACATGTACCAACAGAATGCCAATCAAGTGCTCTGGAAGGATATTTTCCATCAATGTGATCACGAAAAGCATCTCAAAAGAGAAAGTATCTAAGTGGGGCTTTGAAGGCTGAACAAATAATGTAGAAAGGAGAAAAAAGCAAATTGTTTAGGAAATTAGTGCTGAAAAGCACTGAGAATTAATGCTGGAAAGCATTTGAGATAAATTTTGGTAGGCAGTAAATGTCAGCCAAAAGGTCCTTGACTATATTTTGAAGGCAATGAAGTGTCACAGAAGGAAAAACTCTGAGTTGGGAAGTAACATAAACTAAGAGGGATATAGAAGATCACGCATGGCAGTGTTTAGAAAACAAAGAATGGCAGAGGGGCTGAAGTCAGTGACACTAGTTTATAAGTCCAGAGAAATACCTGGGTCTAAGGGTAGAGCCCACCAGCATCTGGGCATGGCAAAAGTGTAGTCTTAGATATAATCAAAATGTCTTCACTTCCTCATAAACAAATAATTGTGCCAGTAATGTGCCAAGTTTTTCTACCCTCTGAAGATACAGTGCTGAACTGAGCAGAATTCCTGTCCCTTCTGGAACATTGCTTCTCACAGGGGACAGAGCACATGGGCAGTGGATGAACAAGCAAATGCACTGATACCCTGATGCCAGGTAGCAGTAAGTGCTGTAAAGGAGACCAGAGTGATGCTGCAGGCAGAGAATGACTGGAGATGGACAAGGTTGGGAATGGTGGTGGTATAAACAGAGTAATGCAGAAAAAGCCTCTCAAAGGAAGTGACATTTGGGAAGAAACCTGGGTGGAATAATGTATGAGTCCTGTACATTTCAGGAGAAAGAGTATTCCAGACATGGAAATGGCAACAACAGTAGAATTTCTCTGGATTTGGTGGCAAGGAGCATCCTTGGCTCCCTATGTCTCTTTTTAGACCAGCAATCCCTGAGAACCACCGAAGAACTCCATGGCTCCAAGGAATGGTCAGAGAAAGCAGAGCTAGACCATGGTAATGTTAATGAATGCGGACAGGTTGAGTTGGAAGTCAGTAAGATAAACACACAGAAACCCTTCGCTCTTGGTAGCATCTCAGGACGTTCAGAAATGGATAAATGAGCTGGACGAGTCAGCATATTAGATAGACTTGTGAGGATCCCATACACATTTGGACAGATCTAGCTTCTCAGTTCCTCCATTTCTAGATTTCTACAATAGAAGTAATGATTTATTCTTCTAAGATATTTGTTTTCTGTCTTCAATATGTTCTCTTATAATGTAAACTTTGTAAAGCTAGCTCTGACAGACAGACCCTCACCTCATAGATTTGGTTTTGAAAATTATAAAGAATAATTTAAGGAGAAATGCTAAAGGAAAACTTCTCAAGGTAATTCCTCAGTTAGCCTCTTTTACAAGTTAGAGTGAAACCTAAAATAAAGTAGCAACCTAGTAAATGGGAACACCACAGCTGACTCAAAATCATAAGTGTCACTGAGGTCCACCATGTTTTACATTTGGCTTTATAACTTACTCCTTAAAGTAACCATAATGAAATATTTAATTAGTTGTGGATAACCACAGAGGAAATTTAAGGACAAAGGACCTTTAAATAATCGGACAAATCTGGGACAAATTATCCAACTCTGCATGTGCTACCCTTCAAAAGATATACTTGGGAATTCCATGGTCAAGAACACTGAACATGTATCTCCACAAAACTGTACTTCTATAAGGATACTTTCATAGGTACTTAAAGGATGTTTGCCCTGAAAAATTAAAATTAAGAAAAATATATGTGACCTCAGAAGGTATTCCCTTTGTGTAGAAAAACTGCCCAAGACTTAGAATTCAGAGAAAAAAGTGATTACAGATCTTATCAGTGTCATACCAGAGCATTTTCAAACAGGCCTACTCAAGGTTTATCAAATTCTCTGGAACATAGGTGTTTTTAAAAGATATTTAATATTAATTAGGCCCAGTCTTGTTAATTTGTAGAAGACTGGTAAGCTGTAAATGATTTTCGTCCAGTAAAGATGCAAATGTTATCTGTAGACATGTAACCACAAAGGTGATGGCTTTATTGTCCCATATCCAATGTGGCAAACTCATCTCAGCTGGCTATGTGATTGATCATAGCCTTCAAATGTTCTTATTTTAATGCTTATCTTTTTATTGTGGAAATCTCTGATGCTCTTGAAACCAGCTTTGCAATCTTCCTGGTACTCTCACTCGTGAGTTAAAGAACTTCTTGACAAATGCTGATTCACAAAAGCCACATTTTCACTTTTTGAGAAATATGCTATGACATTCTGAATTCAAGTTTCATGAGAGAGAACTAATATGTAGCCTTTACTTAAACATTTGTGGTCGGGCTTCAGATGTCTCACATTAAAATATGGGGTCTCCCTGGCCATCTCCATTAACTAACTGCTTTAAATCCAGTAATGACTGTTCAAATGTATTATAAAACTCTGCACTATCACATCTGTGCATTTACTGATTTCCACAGTTGCACGGCTTTATTTAATTATTTTAATGTTTATTTATTTTTGAGAGAGCGAGAGCGCGCATGAGCAGGGGAGGAGCAGAGAGAGAGGGACACAGAATCTGAAGCAGACTTCAGACTCTGAACGGTCAGCACAGAGCCTGATGTGGGGCTTGAACCTACAAACTGTGAGATTATGACTGAACCCATCAGGCACCCCCAGTTGCATGGCTCTCGTATCAAACTAATTTTTCTGCCCCAAATTAATAACTGATTATAAATATCTATTTGTTTAGTTCAAATTCTTTTCTTGCTCTCTTTGGTAACAAATTTTTTTCTGGCAAATATACAATAGTAAATGGAAGAGTTAATCTTTTTTTCAGTGGATTACTCTGTGTCTCTGTTAGAGCTCTGTATTTTAAAAAGAGGATGTCAAAACCTACACTCTCAAAAAAAAAAAAAAGGAATCTATTCTCACTGCTCACTCTCTATAGGAGGAAACTTGACTCTACACTTCATGGGAATGTGAAAGGAGTGTTTTGCAAAGATTCATTTGAGGTTTAATTAATGTTACCAACTTCAAACTTATTAAGTAGTAATATCCTCTAATAAAGCAAAAATTGTTAAGAACATTTCAGAAGGGAGAACACTTCTTTTTAAAGTTCTGTCAAGAAGAACTAGAGCATATAAGCAATTAACTACACCTGATACCTATACTTCTAAAGTACCAGGATTTTGGAGAGTCTGGGTGGCTGAGTCCCTTAAGCATCTACCTCTTGATTTTGGCTCAGGTCCTGATCTCATATTTGTGAGTTTGAGTCCTGCATAGGTTCTGCGCTGACAGTGTGGAGTCTGCTTGAGACTCTCTGTGTCCTTCTCTCTCTGGCCCTCCCCTGCTCACTGTCTCTCTCTCAAAAATTAAATATACTTAAAAAAAATTAAAGTACAAGGACTTTGAATGGGTATGGTTGTCATTTATGGAATTGGAGGAACTTAGTGCATGAGGAGGGCAGAACTGAAAGATAAGATTTTATAATACTTAATATCTCATGACTCTTTTTATCAATTAAAATTTTCTAATTAATACCCAACTAGATGCCACCACGTGTCATAGAAATAATAATTAAAACCCCACCCATTCAAACTGAATTTTAACTGGAAGAAAATGTACGTTTGGATTTTTCTTCACCAGAATTCTCCTGAGGCTTAATTTCTACATGTGTTCTTGCTTCTCACACCTTAATGATATAACCAAGTGATGTTTTTTTTCTCTAAACTGTGATCACTTCTTATTCATGATAGGAGCTATTTCTGTTATAAAGGAGAGGGGGCTATTTTTTTTTTTTTAAAGAAACATATAGTAAAAACACACTGTGCTGAAATTACCTGGAGGGGAAGTGACAGTAAAAATAAAGTGCCAATTTGACCCAGAGATCAAAACTGCCAAGTTGGAGAAGCTCACATAACCATCTTGACTTTCCGCCTGAGTACACCCTACAAACACAGGAACAAAAAGGAAATGTTAGTTACTTACTCAAGAGCAATTGCTTCAAGTCTTCTCTATAAAGAGGCAATTCGGCAATAATGGAAAACATATTTAATTAAAGTGATAAATCCATCAGGCTTTTCTCAGATAAGTCTTAGAACCAAATAATCCATGGGGCAACTGGATGGCTCTATAGCTTGAGCATCCAACTTCAGCTCAGGTCATGATCTCGTGGTCTGTGAGTTTGAGCCCCACAACGGTCTCTGTGCTGACAGCTCAGAGCCTGGAGCCTGCTTCAGATTCTGTCTCCCTCTCTCTCTTCCCCTCCCCTTCTCTCTTTCTCCCTCCCTCAAAAATAAATACACATTAAAAAATAAAAAAAAAACAAATAATCCAAGATAAATAACAGTAACTGTAAGTTTACTATGCCAGACTCTGCTTTATATACCTCATTTTAAGTAAACTACTAACAACCCTATAAAATATGTTATCTAGGAAAGAGATCTTATGAAAGATGAAATTACTTGGTAGGGGAGTTATAGCCTTAAATCTGTTTTAGTGTTTGTATCCTTAACCACTACTATATATTAACTATTATATCAACAAATGTCTGTCAAGAAAGAAAGTCTTATTATCTTACAGGTGGTCAGTTTCTGGGCACTGTCTCTTTTCTATTCAAGGTATCTGTAGTTTATGTGGTGGCAGAGTTAGGCCAATAGAATAGGACCACAGAAATGCATCAAATCATGACTAATAAAGCCTATCCTGATTTAGCAACTTAGATCGTCTGGGCTATGGTTTCCATGAATAAAATGCAAAAAAAAAAAAAAAAAGAAAAAAGAAAGAAAGAAAGTAAGTTAGTTTATGTCTTCTGACAATAGGCTATCCATTTATAAAGTGAAAGAAGGCAACTTAACTCAGGATCACATTCACAGTGCCATTAATTAGTCTTCTGACTCCACCACCCTCAAATTACTTTGCTAATTAACAGCTGCTAGAGTTCACTCTGGAAATGTCACTATGATTGATATGACGGACAATGAGTTAGGAGAGTGGTCTTAAAGTTTATAAATTGGTTTGAGATCTTTAAGGCTGAAAGGTATCATAAAAATATAATATGCTTAGTGTTACATTTTTCAATTCAATTGCTTAATCCTTTTTGTGAAAACATTGTCTTTCCTCATCAATTTTGCAGAGCTAACTAAAACCACTTTTTCAAAAACATCTTTTCCTTCATCTCTTCAGCATCCCAAAATAAATAAAATGCCCAGAAAAAATGGAAATAAATAAGCCAAGCCTCAAATAAATGATAGGCGCCCAAGATAAATGCAGTTTATACTCTTTAAAACCTATATGCATCAAAATTATGGTCAATAAACTCTTGCAAACAATGAACTGCAGAGTACAGATGTTCAACATGAAATCATTTGCTGCAGTTTTTCCTTTGACAAACGTCCTTATTGTTCCCATCTTTGGAGGAATACAAAGCAGCATTTAATCGAAATGTGTCCGTCGAGCACAGTGAGTCTGCCTCGTAGAACAGCCGCCAAACTGCCTAATGGTAAGTGTTTTAGCTCCAAATGGGTTTGCTTTTGTGTTAAATACCAGCTTGCCTCAGAGATCTCTACAAAGATTCCCATATATATCTATGATATTCTCAGATTTGAAGCATATGTGCCCAAAAGCTGAGGCAGTTGCTGCCAAGTACAGTACATTACTCCAGGGTTTATCATATCTCTGGAATGGTAATTGTGAAATATACAAATGCCATCGACAGGCTCCCTGATCAAGCTGGTATAAGCAATGTACTGGCTGAGGGAACTTGCGATGAGATGGGGTGATGGGCTTGAAGCAAGATTGAAATTCACTACGTGACTTACCAGAGAGTGTTACCTGAATATGTTTCTGCAGGGCATATGATTTCCAAAACCGCTTTCAGCCCCAATTCTACCCCACATCTATCCCTCTCACCCCGATAACACTAGCACACTGTTATATCGTTAATGTTGAGACTTTATTTTTTAAATATTAAGAACATATTTTTTCTACAAGTAGGATTCATAATTAAATATTAAAGGGTCTATAAGACCCTTTAATAATTATTTTTAAGTATATAATTATTTTTAAGTATATAATATTATATTATATTTTTTATAAATAATTATTTTTAAGTATATAAATTCACTTTTTTGTTAATAAATTAGAACCATTTTATAGAGGAGGATCCAATGAAACAAAAAAACATTAAGTTAAATTACAGCATAAAAGATTTAGCCTACACATACAGGTCTGGCTCTACTGTTATTATTTTGTGTTTCTCCAGGAAATACTTAGAATAAGTTAGGTAATCTATCCCAAATGGTTTTGGTTCCACTCTTTCTGAAGTTACGGAGAAGTATTTCATGATGGCTTCAAGAGATACTTTTACTTACATGAAAAAGTGTGTTTTGGTGATGTGAGCATTCTAAAAACACAAAATTTCACAAGATTTTTTCCCTTTCATTACATATGCAAAAATGTGTGTGTAGAAACAACCTCATCTCATTCTTCATACTTTCTCAGTGAATCTTCCAAGGAGGACAATTGTGACAATACTAATCCAGGTGAGTAAACCAGCTTGAGCATGACATTGTTAATTGAATAAAAGAGCAAACAATTTCATTCATTTCACATGGTCACAATATGATTCTAAGCTAGTCCTTGAGGATATCCATGGGATAACTGAATGAAAAATAGTGAAGGATTGGGGGGAGGGTGTCAAGAGTGGGGCAAAGCGAAGCATGGGGACTGAGTAAGGTATGGTATGCAGTAAGGTATGGAGGATGGGTATAAGGGAGTATGAGTAAGGTGGTGGGCATAGGTAATATAGGAAGAATGGTAAGTTATGGAGTATGAGTAAAGTACAGAGTATAATTAAACTACAAAGTATGAGTAAAGGTCTGAAATATGAGTAAGGTAAGGAATATAGGTAACTTAAAATATATGTACATTTAAATATGGTTATGACAACAAGCTGATGTTATATATATTTTACCATAATATTAAAAAGGAATATGGGCAAGGTACAAACTATGACTAAGGGTATGAAGTATGGGTAAGGCATGGAGTATGAATAAGGTACTGGATATGGGTAAGTTACAGAGTATGGGTAAGGTAATGTTATGGACTGAACATTTTTGTCCCTCCAAAATTTCTCCAAATGTAGAAACTTAATCACCAGTGTGTTGGTATTAGGAGGTGGGGCCTTTGGAGAGAGATTATCATTAGTGCCTTTATAAAAAAAAAAAGCAAAAAACAAAACAGTTCCAGAAAGCTCTCTTGCCCATCTTGTCATCTGAGGACACAGTGAGAAGATGGCCATCTAGAAATTAGGAAGTGGGCCTTCACCAGACACCAAATTTGCCAGCATCTTGATCTGGGACTTCCTGGCTCCAGAACTGTGAGAAATGAATTTCTTTGTTTATAAGCCACCCTGTCTACAGTGTTCTGTTACAGCAGCCTGAAAGGACAAAGATGGGTATGTAAGGTTTGGAGTGTGGGTAAGATATGGAATATGGGTAATATATGGAGTAGAGGATAAGAGTAGGTGAGCTTCAGTATCCAGGTGAGGGTAATTGATGTACACATTACTGGAACATGAAAAGAGCTGAAAATTGATATTTTTGACACTATTGTCTTAAGATCAGAAGGTAAGTGAATTACCGTTATATCTTAAGAATTTCATACCAGAATGCCAGAAACAGCTTAAAACTACCTCATGGGGCACCTGGGTGGCTCAGTCAGTTAAGCATCCAACTTCAGCTCAGGTCATGATCTCAACATTTGTGAGTTCATGCGTTGGGCTCTGTGCTAACAGCTCAGAGCCTGGAGCCTGCTTCAGACTGTGTCTCCCTCTCTCTCTGTCCCTCCTGCACTCATGCTCAGCCTCTCTCTCTCTCAAAAATAAACATTTTAAAAAATTAAAAAAAAATTTTTTTAAATAAAATAAAATTGGACTGTACAAAGAAAAAGTGGACAGAATGCTCAGGAGAGTAACAAGACTGAAAGTTTGAGAAAATTCCACAGCACAGGCTGAAAAGATTTAGTTTCTTAATAAGTAAGTAGATAAAGTAGGGAATTTTTAGGCCAAAATAGTTGAAAGCCAACTTGAAAAGATATAGCAGGCAAATTTATAGCTCTAATAAGAAAAGAACAGAATGAGACATGCCTGAAAACAATAAGAGTTTTGAAGCTATGGAATATCTAATCATGAAATGTCAGTTGCCTCCTCAAGAAAATTTTCAGAAGGGACTAGTCCTATTTTCTGTAAGTGATGATGTGTAGCTTTGCAGGAAAACAAAATGTATAAGCTAAAACAAAAACAGTGATGTGAAAAACTCTGGGATTATAATTCATGAAAAATTATGCTGAATGATAATTCACTAGGTTGGCAATTTTATGATAATAATTTCATAGATTCCTTTTTTTAAAGACAAGTAAGAATGAAAGAGGAAGCAGGAGTCCCATACCAGGTGATAGTAAGAGGCCAAAAAATAAATGCAATTAGCAGGAGAGGCAAGATTTAGTATTTCAATGATGGACTTTCCCCCAGACATTTTAGTATTTCACTTTTTTTACAGAATCCATGTGAAACAGCTTAAGTTCATATCCAGGTTAAAGCAAGAAATAATGGTAAAGTCATGGCTTATTCTTGGAAAGCAGCAATTTTATAGACAGGATGATCTTTTGAACTGGTGAATGAGTCATTTACAAGTTTGTAAAAAGCATTAAAGACAACCCAAAATCAATATAAATGTGATAATCAATTCATGAGTTATATAAGGAATCTGATAAGCTGATTTTTTAAAGAGTTATCAGCCCTCTGATTTTGCTTCTAGTTGTGCCTGTGCTTTAGATGTCATATCTATGAAATCATTGCCAAAACCAATGTCAAGAAGATTTCCCCATGTATTTTCTTCTAGGAGTTTTACAGTTTCAGATCTTACTTTTAGGATTTTACTACATTTTGAGTAGCTTTTTCTGTGTGGTATAAAATAAAACCCCAACTTCACTCTTTTCCATGTGGATATCCAGTTCCCCAGCACTATTTATTGAAAAGTCTGTCCTTTCCCCATTGTGTATTCTTGCCACCCTTGTTGAATATCAGTCGTCCATTTATATGTGAATTTATTTCTAGGCTCTCCATTCAGTTCCATTGATCTATATGTCTATCTTTAGGCCAGAACCATACTGTTGTAATTACAATAGTTTTGTAATATACTTTAAAACCACAAAGTGTGATCTTTCAGTTTTGTTCTTCTTTTTGAAGATGGCTTTGGCTATTTAAGATCTTTTGCAGTTCCATATCAATTTTATAATTGCTTCTGTAAGAAATGCTATTGGGATTTTGATAGTGATTGCACTGGATCTATAGATTGCTTTTGGTAGTACGGACATGTTAAGCAAAATTAGCAAGTAGGATTACATCAAACTAAAAAGCTTCTGCACAATAATCAACAGAGTAAAAAGGCAACCTATAGAATGAGAGAAAATATTAATAAGCTGTATGTCTCATAAGGTGTTAATATAAGGAACTCCTACATCTCCATAGCACAAACACTAATAACCTGAATTTTAAAAATAGGCTAAAGACTCAAATAGATATTTCTCTAAATAAGACCTACAAATGGCCAACAGGTACAGTATATGAAAAGATGTTCAACGTCAGTAATTGTCAGGTTAATACAGACCAAAACTATAATGAGATATAATCTTACACCTATTAGGATGGTCGCTATTT